>NC_063059.1:26957773-27130273 GCF_018812025.1 Megalobrama amblycephala
AAAGCCAACATGTTTGGAATGACATGAGGGTGAGTAAATAATGACAGAATTTTCATTGTCAACAATCTCTTTTAGTGTATTTGTAAGTGAATGCACTTTCTGGGCTGGGTTTCTATAGCCCAAGCAGCATAACATATGACAAAGTCATGGGTATGAAACCTAGGGAATGCATAAACTGATACAATGTATACACTGAAAGCAATGTAAGTTGCTTGGGAAGTCACCAAATGCATAAGTGTTATGTAATGGACTGACCAGTAGGAAGCAGGGACAGATGGCTATCCAGCAGACCCTCCAGAAAATACCAGGGGAAAAGCCAAGCATCAGCTGCACGTCGTTGCAGAAGCGTGTCGTCCCTGCACGTATTTTAGAAACACACTTAGTGCACATTGCCTGAAGCGGCATATCAAATTACGAAACTATTGAAGTGCATGATAAAATCTTGGGCCTTATAGACGGTAGCTGGTTAAGAAAGAACAGATGGACAACAGCATAGTATAAAGTGATAGAATGACTAAAGAGTTTTATAGTTTGACATTATGACTTTTCTCCCTGAAGTAGTGACTAAAATGAGATTTTCATAGACTCTCATAGGAAAGGGTGCACAGTCCAAAACAATCAGAATGCTCAGAAAGACTTGAAGAGTTTTGAGGGAGTTGAGATACTGTAATACAAAAATTGTGACATATCAAAAGTATTCGGTACATTTTCTGGCTCCAGCTCAAAAGCCTCTAAGGATGATCTTGTCTAGACAAATCATTAAGAAACTATGTAAGCGTTTGCGTGCTCTTGGTTGCATCAAACCGACATTGAATTAGACCAGAGGAACAATCAAAATCAATTAAAGTGATGTTTTAATACACGATTTCGCTGGAATCCAATACCTACCATAGAACCAGGAAACAGCAATGACTTCAAGGAAGACTACGGTGATAACAGCAGGGCCTGTGGCATACTCCTCAAATAGTTTAACAACAAACGCACCACCCTACAAACACATTAACTCAGTATTAAAAGGAATAATGAATGTGCACACTTTGGAAAATGACATGTTATTTTGGTAAAATTCCAAGTTCGGTCTCTGGACAATGTTTAAAGACTTTAGTTAGAACTAAAAGAAAATCCTCCAATGCAGAACAAGATTTTTGTTAGCTGTGCTGTTTGACTCACGTAGGTGAGAGTGGAAAGAGCGCCCAAATAACAGACACACACCAGGCCGAGCACAAACCATTCTCTTCTTTTGGCCAACAGGTGGGGGAACTCGTCCAACATGGCTGTAATTACACCTTCCAGACCTGCAAACTGTAGTGCGTAACACACACAAGAGAGGCATGGGATAACAGAAAAGTAGGTCAAGGACCCATTGAACCTGTACCGGCATTAATCCAAATAACGGTCCTTACGGTAAATGTAGCACTAACTCAGTGGTTTTTGACAGGAACAAACATTATAATGAAAGAAAATTAGACTAAATATGGAGTTATGTCATTAGCAGACTGTAATAAGCCATGCCTAACATGACTTCATTGTGTGTGTGATCACCATAAGGACAGGAAAGGGTTAACTCGGCGCACTAAAGACCTAATGTAATGAAACACTGTTGACAATACATCATACTAAATTCAGAGACAATAAGCTGAGTAAACAGAAGGAAAAAAGCTCATTCATTAAGAGAAAATTGTCAAGAAAGAAAGAAAGACTGACCGTGCTATCCAGCCCCAGCATAATTATCATGAGGAAGAATATGATGGCGAAGAACGTAGCAGCCGGCATATTTGCAATAGCCTCAGCATAGATAATGAAGAGCAGACTGGGACCTTAGAACAAATGCATTCAATCAGCACAGGTACATCAAATGCAATTTCAGTGTAAACAGCCATATCACATTGTATGACTTTCATATGCAGTGATTTATTGCATATTATGGTTGAAATAATTTGGTATAACTTATTTGAATGGAAATGGGAGCAAGCATAAAGAAATGTGGTGCTCACCAGCATCCTTAGCTACAGTCTCCACACCTTGATGGCGCATCTCTGCCATGTATCCTAGCACTGTGAAGATCACAAAGCCTGACAGGAAACTGGTCAAACAGTTCACTGAGCTTGTGATCAATGCATCTCTGCAAATCAGAGAGATATAAAGATTTGAGCGAAAAGAAAAAAGACATAAAGACTTAAAATAGGGAGCAACAGAGAAAAGGGGTTCTAGAAAACAAATCTAGAAAATCTGAGTGGTGAGGATGCCATGTGGTTTCTTAAAGCACCAAATCAAAAGATCCCAACCCTCAAGTCTCTATGATATTCTGGACCCCAGATAAGTGAACATAATTTCCTACCGCCTGTTTTATCATAAATAAGGTTGCTTAGAGAAGCAATAGCACTCCTCTCCTCAACAAGCATTAATAATTCAAGGTAACATATTGGCTGTAGCCTGAACAGTGCTGGAAGATTTAGGGCCGGTTCACACAGAACACATTTTTCCATTCCACAGCGCTGCTTTTCCATTGTTTTTCAATGTAAACATGCGCTAGACGAACGTCATTAACCGTTGCGCTCACGTCTTTTGCAGCATCTCGTGCATAACACAGCTTTCTAAAAAAGCAGCGCTCAAGTTAAAATAAGTTTTTATTTTACTGTGTCTTGTGTTTTAACCCCAAAAACATTGTTCTGTATGAATGGCCCAAAGTGTAATACTCAGAATCAGGGTTTTCTTCAAACAATAGCAAGTGATGCAAATAATAAAATTGAGAAAAAAAATTGGAGTAGATAACAGAAAAGGTATGAATGTGAGCCATGTGTACTTGTAGCAGTTGTTATGAAAGGGATTGTAGCTGGCAAAGGCCAGGAGAACACCAAAGCCTGGGCCCAGAGAGAAGAAGATCTGTGCAGCTGCATCAAGCCAAACCTGAAAAAACATGAATTGAGTCATTTGTCTGTAAAGATTTTCATTCATCCATATCATATCTGACAGATGGCAAGAAGTATGTGTTTAGGGGGAAGACAGGCACAGGAACCAACACGGATTGTGCAATATCTTATTATTCAGAATAACTGACTTAGTTTCCACTCACTGAAGTGGTTAGAAGTTTGTTCCAATCAGGTTTCAAGTAGAAGATCACTCCTCTCCATGCTCCCGGCAGGGTGGCCCCTCTTATCAACAGGATCACCAACACCAGGTATGGAAAAGTAGCCGTCACCCACACTACCTACCAGAGAGAGTCATGAAGAAGCTGCTAATCAAAGGGTCTAACAGTGCAACTCCTGAACAACAGTTTAAATTCCTGTGGAATCTGCCATTTTCCCCTTTAGGTTTTCTGTATATCTTACCTTGCCAGATGTCTTGACCCCCTTCCAGATGCTGAAGTAGACAACAGTGAAGATGAACAACAGACAGAGGGCTAGCTGCCAGCTCACCCAGCCCAGTTGATGAAGACCAGGGGACAGATGAACCTGCAACACCTGCCGTCTAAGGACATGAGAGAAGTTGGTTGACAGTTCATAAAGGTGGACACAAAGGCCTGTAGAAGTTACTATTGGGAGATAAAGGTGCCACAGAATAGTAAAATAAAAGCCGGAAGGTAAATCTTATTGCGCAGGAAAGGATAGTTAGACATAAACAAGGAGCAACATTTATATGGAAAACAGGAAATTCCGGCATCACATAAAACATATGGGAGCAATCAACTAAATAAAGTCTCTAAATCTCTCCTAAAGCAGCGGATACAGCCGCAATCCCCCTGCATCTTTCGAGAGGGAGCAACACATTCTCTTTCAATCACAAGAGTCTCTTGATGGTACAAGAAGCTTGGTGAAGGCAAAGTTCTTAGTTTATATCCCTTTAAACCTTGCACTAACATGCACTTACATGCACTTACATATAGAACTCCTCAGCGGGAGAGATGGAGTTTTCGGTCCAGGAGACATTCAAGTCGGTGGACAGGTAGCGGGTGCAGTTGGGAGTGTTCCACCGGTTGTTGCAGGTGGTCCAGGGCAGTGTAGGGCGAAAGGAAGACAGGAGGTAGTAGAGAGCCCAGGCCATTATGGTATTGTAGTAGAAGGCAATGTAGAGTGCAATGATGCAGATGGCAAAGCCTATACCTGTGAAAGAACAGGAAAAACTTGTCTAACTCGGTTTCAAGCACCTTCCACTTTGGGGCAGTGAGTGACATTTAGGAACAAGTTCCATTTACATCTAATTAAGTTTCTTAAGCAGTTGGCATTTTACCAGGTAAATGTGACAATTTCCATAATAGAGTCTTGGCTATCAACAAAGAGAGAGTGGAGTCAGTAAGAAGTTTTTGAAGAACGTCAAGGGAGAGTGTACTATCAGCCCAGCACATGTCAATCTGCCGTTATCTGTCTGACTGTTAACCTGGTCCTCTGTCTCAGAAGTCTGAGCCTTGTGAAGTGAACCGTTCTTACCCTTGAAGATGGGGCAAATGTGTTTCCAGATGGAGATACACCCACTGCGGTGAAACTGGCCCAAAGCCAGTTCCATGTAGAACAGAGGCACACCACCAAACACAGCCATCAGCAGGTACGGCAGGAGAAAGGCACCTGAAGCACAAGGATTTAGACAGGAGTGAAACTTGAACTTCACGGTTACATTGCATTGGTCTCAACATATCCTGAAAGCACTATTATACCTACAAAAACAGCATAAAAGGTGTTAACATACACAAAAAGTTCCTGTTCAGACAAGTCTCCGGTGCTTGATTAAAGCTTTATATGTGAGCTTTGGACGTGAACGCTAGATAGCTGTTGATTGAGTAGCAGCGGGCCAGATTATTAAACAATATAAGAAAGTCTCACCCATGAGAGCCACAATTAATGGTGTTGGATGCGACGAGTGTCTTTCTGCCTGCTCTATCTCTCATGCACTCCCCTTGCATGGTGAAACAGGAAATTACAAAGATTTTATTACTTCAAATTCAATGAAAGGAGACTAAAGCCTGTTTGCACCGACGAGGCGAGCTGGATCACACAAAGAGCAGAGACAACAGCAGAATTCCCCTTTGTCTGTTTGTTCTTTTTAAGCAAACAGTACCTAGTTGATCTTGTCTTAAAGACGGAAATCTTTCTTTTAATGTGATGCAACACAATATTTGTTTAACTCCTCTAGAGAGCATCACACTTATCTGTCTCAGTGTCGCCTGCACTATTGCCTAGTATTCCTCTCTTTTGACCTTACCCCCTCCGTTTTGGTAGCAGATGTAGGGAAAGCGCCACACGTTGCCCAGGTCCACTGCATACCCGATTACCGACAGCAGGAAGTCCATCTTTTTGCTCCAGGTCTCCCTAGGTGGATCCAGACTGGTCTGCTGGACCACCAGAGTCCTGAATGTTCCAGGGGTGCTGCCCCTGTCCGTTCCAGCGCCTGCACCTTCCCTGGGACTTTGTGGGGATGTGCTGGGATAACCGTTGGAGACCTGCCCAGGCCCGGAGCAGGACTTCTGACCCTTCTCCGCAACGCTGTCCGCAACCAGTCTGCCGTTCTCTTGCGACTCCTGTTCTTTCTCCTGCTTTCCCCCGTCCTCTTGATTCATCATCATTGGTTGTTTCATCTCCATGGTGAGGACTGCTGTTAGGGCTGAGACGGTGGTCCTCTTGCACTGGCTGATATCGTGCCCATGAGGGGATAGAGAGCCTGGAGAAGAGGGGCTGGGTGCGGAACAGACCGGGCTGGGATGGAGAAAGCAAGGAGAAGGTGACTGGTCCTTAACCTGTACGTTTTAACAAGCTCAGGTGGGAAAACAAGGAAAGACTGCTCAGGCCCAGCTGCAGGACAAAAAAAGGGGAATTTCAGATTGTGCTGAAAGGAATTTAACATGGATTTACCCCTGTCATTCTCATAAAAAGTGTTCTTAAGAAGTGACACATCATCTTTGACAGAAAAAACATATGTTGTTTTGAATATTTTGATTAAATGTGCCCTTAAAACATGGCTGTAAAAGCTAAGTGAACTCTGTACATGCCACGGCAACATTAAGCCTGGGGGAGCTGCCAGAACACTTATTTATTCTCATTATCCCTGACACTGTCTGTTGATACTTAAAATTACAATAAGTGACTGTACCCGATGTTACACACAGATGCATTACATCAAAAACATACACTTAACCCAAACTTGACACTGATTTAAAAAGATCACGTATACAGATCATGTATTACATACACATTTAACAGTGCAACATGTGAGAGTTAAGTAATACCAAACATTACAACAAGCTAAACTCATGTAAAAGATAGACTAATACAACTATTTTACTTTTATTTCAGGGCAGAAATAAAGGGTCAAACAAGTTTAACACTTGTTGATCAATACCAATCAACGATCACTATCCAATACAAATATATTTCAACATCAGAAATTAGCTGGAGGGTAAGTTGCTTCCAGCAACTGCATTACTTTCCGCATAGCATTCTCTAAAAGCTGTTTGTAATTACTAGCTGAAGTTGAGGGAGTGAGAAGATATTAACCAAGTACTATTCATCACAACATAATGATTATCATAATAATGTCAGGAATAATTGAAAGGGGAATACAATTTTTTCCCTGCTTTCCTTTTCTTCATACTACTGCCTAATTATAAACAGTTAACGCATTTCATTTAGTTTCCTTCAGGGGATGTTTCCCGCCAAAAATGTTTATTATTTATTCAAAGTGAATAATTTGTTCCGCTAAAACACGTTTTGAAAAAAGAAAAATACTATTAATGATTTTATGATAGCTGCGGAGAAGGTGGAAAGCGTTCCGCACTATTAAAATCAGACAAAAAGTGAAATGTTAAAATGCTTGCGCATATCCAGCATGGCAACTTATCAATACAATTAATTTGAATATAAAAGTTGAATTGTCAAACATACAGGAAAATTACACTCAAGCATTTTTTATGTGGAAAAGTTACTTAAAAAAAACATAAGGACAACCAAAAATTTAATTCCATCATGCCATAATATCAATAATTTAATTAAAACATAATTTAAAAAATGTAAAACAAAATGTCATTTTTTTGAGCAGCTCCTCTCATTGTTTTTATCCAAGTGTCACAAGAAGAAAAGATAAATAATATTGATTTATAAGTTTTACCTAAGATTTACCTTTTCTGGACAAAGATTATCTGATTGGCAAACTGCCTGATTTTTATTATTTACAGCTGTATCTCTTTGCTACTTTCTATCCATTCTTCCTTTGCACACACTAAATCAACCCACAAATCGGCTCTCTTTTACACACCCTAAATCATCCCTCTTAATGCTGAGCGTCTAAGACACCTCAGTTCATTTTTTTGTCCATAATCATAGATAATAACAAGGTCAAGATCAGTGCAGCTTTGTTATGGAAGGAGTTTGTTCGGTTACCAGGATAACAAGATTACAAGGACCTCAAGCCAGATGTGTGTAAAATAAGCCATTACTCCACTATCTTCATTATTACACATCTGATATTCACGTAAATGCCAAATGAAATAAAGTTAATATGAACAGTTTTACAGCCACTAGATATTAAGATAAAACACTTCCAGCTCCATTATAGCATCATTAGACCCATTAAAATGAGCTGCCAGAGTTCTTCTTGGTTCTCAAAAACCTTCACTACAGCAGAACTAGACTTCCACATTTTAATGAACTTAAAATATCTGTTAAAGTGCAGCTTGAAGATTTCACAACACTACATGAATTAACATAAAACTTTGGACAAGAATCAACGGCGCACATAGAAACACCAAAATGCCCCCGTTACACATGCAAACACGTACAGACACACACAAGCAAAGACTTGCCACCCAAAAGCGCTTCTTTAAAGCACACACAGAGCCACAAACACCATGCACAGTGCAACCCTACCGTGCTGCGGTTGAGCAGTTCTGTGGGGGTCTGTGTTAGGGTGGTGACCAAAACCATCCCTGGGAGCCCAGCGCTCAAGACACACCCCCTTCACCCCTGCTCGCTCTCTTTCTCTCGCTCACTCTGTCTTCCTCTACTTTTTCTGCTCCCAAAGAATCTTTTAAACTTGCTTTGTGGTAGTCACCCTAAGGCACTTCAGATGTAGTCACATAGAATTAAGCTCAATGATATAATTATGACCCCTACTACCAAGCATCTGTTCATGCAAAACACAAAAGGCATGAATGGAGAGCTCCAGTCCTCATCAAATGGGTATCCGCTTAGTATTTATTCGTGTCAAAAGAAGCCTGACCTACATTCTCAAAATCCCACTAAGATATTTGACTTACCCATAGGACCGTAACTGACGTCAGGTTTAAGAGGGACTGCCTATTAGTTTAAAAGAATCGCTTACGTCTTAATACACATGCAGGTCAAACGTGTGGATACACTCACTGACTCTATCACTTTTTTATTATTGTATTATTTCAAATTATGTAACAATAAAATGCTTAGCAAAAACGTTTTAAAACAGTACTGAATGAGTTGGTGGGCACTTATTGTTGCCTGTTTTTCCTTCATTATCCAGACTTGACTTGTACTGTATATACTCAATTACGTGCAAACAATGATCTTGCTGGGAAGCTCACTGTAGCCTACAAATAGACTAAAAACAGTTAAAATATAGGCCTTGTTTGTCAATTAATCTTCTAAGTGCCATGGCAAATAAGTGAATTACGCACACAATTGGGAGTCTAATTGTAAACAAGATTTTAGAGATAAATATGAACACGCAACATGGTTTCCACATTGACTTTTAAGCTGTACATAATGTAACAACTACATATTAGATGTAAACAATAAGGGTTGAATCAACAGGAAAAGATAAATACATTACCCTTCTGTCCTCCTGAATGATCTGCAATCCAGAAATAACACAACTTAGTGATTGACACAAAACATATCTATCACCTTTTGAAAATTCAACGCCATGCACTACAACACAACTGACACTTCAGCTTCATCAGCAGGCTATGAACTTTTCTAATACAGCAAGGTATCAGGGTTTTTTTTTTTTTTTTTTTTTTTTTTTTTTTATACATAGCATTAGAATGCATGGTTTACTTGAATAAAAGCCATTACCTCAGGCAAACACAAACTAAACACACACACAAAATAAATATTGTAAGATAACTAAAGATTTGCATTTTGGAACACAGAGCAAGTCAAGGAAAGCTGGATATTTTGCTATACAGTGTGTACAAAAACTTTCAGGGGGGTCAACTATTTTGATAATTTCTAAGTCATTTATGCAGAGAAAGAAAGAAAGAAAGAAAGAAAGAAAGAAAGAAAGAAAGAAAGAAAGAAAGAAATTCTAACCGTTTGCTGCATTATTAATGAAAGTAAAAGTGATTTTCGAGGTGCAATCTGTCAAAATGCACTTTGAGCCCTGCAAATTAGCACCAAAAACTAATAATAAAGTGTTAGAAAAAGACAGCATGTCTAATGCTTCATCAACATAAAATGAACAAACTGACCAACCGAACCTGATTAGATGACAGTACGAAGTTCACACAGGTGTCCCACTTCGTCACATTAACCAGGAATGTTCCACTAATGTCCAACAAAGTTGTCTAAATACTTTTCTGTCTTATTTTTAACAGCATACCTATGTTGTTGTTGTTGTAGCTATCATTTAAAATCGTACTAGCATCTTTTTGTATGTCAATGTATGTCATAATCTGAGCAGAAAACAAGACAAGTTGGCACCTTTGCTAATCTCTTACATATTGTTGTGATTGTTCTAGTGCCCTTATATAGACAATAAAGCCTACAGAAGAAGGGACGAGGGAATCAGGACAGAAGAAGGAGTGCTGGCAACATGATTAAAGCCCCAAAATGGACCGAAAGAGACAGGACGTTTAATCTGTATAATGACCCTACCTAGGGAAAAGTGCAGAGAATCACCTCAGGTGAACCGCATCACAGATTTTATTATTTTTGTTTTAAACTTTACCTGCATAAAACCGTTTTCAGGTGTTTTCCAGTTTCTTCCATCCGTCCTTATTCATTCGCTATCAAATTTTTTATTTTATTTATTTATTTTTCTATTTTTTTTATCTGTGAGTTCCTATCTTCTATCCTATTGAAAGCAATGCTCTCTGGACATGTGTTGAGAAGAAACAGCGCCCTCTACAGAGCACTGAATAACTGCAAATAAATTATCCAAGCCGTTTTTACAGGTACATATAACACAGTAGATTTGACCCAATTCTTTTTAAGATTTGCTTATAAGATGGAGAAAGTGTAACCTACCTTACAGATGTCAAGTTGAGTTCTTCAGCTCATGCTAATTTGATGTTTTGCAGCATCCCTCAGGGCTCACGGTGGGAGTGGACATACAGGGGACAATACAAACTATTTTCCCCACATTAATGATGTAAAGAACCAATAACATTTCCATTACATCCAGTTTTTCTTGCCCATCTAACGGTTCTGATAATATCGTGTCTCAAGCGTCCCCAAGAACTAGATGTAATAGATGCTACAAACCTGTTTTAAATCCCCAAAGACACACACATACAAGATCCGGCACACAGACAGCTCTTCTTGAAGAACCAAACTTCTCTGACAGACATACAAATACACGTACAGTGTGGAGAACAGCGAGTCTTTCCAATCTGTCTGAGCTAGTAGGTTAATCCACAACAAGTCCAATGAACTGAAAAGCAGCAGGGAAACAGAGGGGTGGGGTGGAGGTATCTAAACTAGGTGAAACAGATTTTTAAGGAGGGAAATAAGAAGCTTAGATTGTGTCTGTGACAAATGCACTCCCCTTAAACTTTCTCTCTAACGGTGGCAGATTGGGATGTGAAAGAATTAAGGGCACAAACATTCAGTCAAGAGTCTCGTCCCATATCAACACTCAACAAGAGAGTTCTTGGAATCACTCTTTGTTAGGATGAGGGCTCGGAGGCATAATTGTTCCATGGATTGGCCAACAAAAAGGTACCATTCCTGAGAAGTCTTTATAACCCCTTCCACTCGTTTTAATCTTTTGTGAGACCCTGGTATTTCCACAGTCTCTGCAAAGTTCAAAAAGATACTATCTCTCCACTGTAGTGGAAAAATTGTATTAAATCCATGCAAAATAGTCTGATAATATCATTTTATGTTGTTGGAAGGCATTCTTAAAGAGACGCTTTGCTGTTTTGAGGCATTTAAAAATGGAAAAATGGAAGCAAATTGTTATGGTAAAATAATAAATTTAACTAAACAAATACAATTATAAAGAAATTTCCTAGCAAAAGATTATTTTTTCAGTCAGTTATCTGATATAACCTGGTGAACAGCCCAAAATTCACAGGTCTTTAGTTAAAAAAAATCAGCCTGATCCCCAACAGACCATGATTTATGTGACCAAGATTTTTTTTAAAGAAATTTTAGTATCTGAATTCCCTATATTAAGGAGCTTCTAAGAGAAAATTTTAGTAGACTCTAAAATAAGCTAAAATATTAGAGATAAGACCATAAATCATTTTAATTTTTGATACTTGTTATTAACCTGCCTGCATTAAACATAAAATTGCTACTAGATAGTGATAACACTGGTCAGCCCTGAGAAAACCGATCCTGTGAAACCTACTTAAATGACTAGTATTAACGTTAATATGTTAAATATATTTAATTAATATATTAAACGATAAAGGTTGTTTATACATTACATCCTCATGTTTATTCCCTTTTCCTATGTGGGTGTAATTACGAGCCATTAACTCTTCTTAATTAGATTTAACACACAGATGCTGACTCAATTCAATTTGTTCAAGTTTAATTACAAATCAGTCTATTATATATCTCTTAAAACTGGCAGATTTTAGACTCAGCATAGGTGAGACTTTGGACATTTTCTGAACCCATATTCTAATGTGAACTCCAGCATATATAATAATCATAGATCTCGGCATATGCTATGCTGAGAGTCATCCAAAGGGATCTGAAATGATCCTGTCTGTTGGTAATGCCCTTTGCACTTAGGATGCCGTTGTAGGGAAATTGACATGACTTATAGCAAGTCATGGTGACTACATAACCCAAGAACTGTTCAAACCACAAGTGCAAATAGCATCTTTCTTTAGTGATGGCCATTCAAAAACATATACACTACTGTTTGGGGAAAGAAGTCTCTTATGTTCGGCAAGGCTGCATTAATTTGATCAAAAATACAGTAAAAACTGTAACATTTTGAAATATTACTACAATTAAAAATGTTTTCTATTTTAATAGATTTTAAAATGTAATGTAATTTATTCCTATGACGTCAAATTTGACTTTTCATCAGCCAGTTTTCAGTGTAACATGATCCTTCAGAAATCATATGCTGATTTGGTGCTCAAGTAACATTCTTATTATTTTCAATGATGAGAAACAGTTTTGCTGCTTTGAAAAATGTGAGATTTTTGATGAAGAGAAACATTCATTTTGAAATATGTTTTTTATTACAATTTAAGAGTTTTTACTATCACTTTTGATCAATTTAATGCATCCTCGTGAATTTAAAATCTAAAAAAAAGGAAAACTTACTGACCCCAAACTTTTGAACAGTAGTGTAATATATCATCTGAAAGATGCCAGAATAAAATAGAGATGCTAGCAGGTGACCTCTAAGCAAACGGCGCATTGAAATGACTCGTCACTCAGACTCCAGTGATAATAAAAAAGAGACAAAAAAACTTTATTTTTTTTTTTATCTAGACCAGGCTTTTTGTGAGAGATGATGGGAGGGTTAAAAACCAGTTGGAGGCAGAGTCAAGGAGACCAGCCTGAGACTGGTGCCTTTGGCTCCTGTGGTTAAGCCAGGGCTCCCATGGGGTCCCAGGCCGGGAGGACGACGGGGTCTTGCTGCATGACGTCCAGCACTTCAGGAGGGATGAAACTCTTATCCACCACCACCTCGTATACATACTCTGAGAACCACTCGTCTGTCATGATCAGATATCCTGCAGGAAGAGGAAGAGATGAGGCACGGACAGACAGAGATAAACGGGTAAAATAAGAGAGGAGCAAAAGAAAGATAGCGGGATGGAGAAGGGGAACACTATTTAATTTGCCATAGCAGAAGCTCTTCAGATTGCCTAGGTTTGGACAGAGTTCAGTCTACTAAACTTGTAATTAAGCTATATATGCCACTATATAAAGTCCAGGCATGAGAGATGTCCGATTTAGTGCCCGCCTCGTGAGACAGGATTTTTCGTCACACTCTGAAAGCCGATTAAGCTTGTGAGTAAAACTTAAACAGCAAACAGTGTTTAACCAAATCTGATGTCAAATGAAATCCTGATCCAATTAGCGCGGCATGTTGTCCATTGTTCCCCACAGAGGGAACGAGCCACACCCTGTCTAAATCTCCCGTCTGTTCTCACCTCTCGAAATTGAAAAGGTTTGATTTTAAAACAAGCAAACACACATATTTGAACATTATTTTTCATTCAGGGTGTGTCTGGATCCTCTCGTGTCTAACAGTGGCTCCCAATAAAGCCAGTTCCTTTCTTAATCGCTTAAAGAATGCACAAACTCTTGATATCAGGAAAGTTTTGCCCTGCAAAAAGCAGGAAGACGATGTTGATAAGGTTTATTTCACACAGCGCTCGCTCTCGGGTCATGTCCGGTTGACTAAGACGCATCAACCAGGCCAACGAACAGAAGAAAAACACCTAGTGAAACAGAGCACAACATGTACTAGAACAAATAGAGCAGTGGAGCTTGAATTTCCATGTTGGATTTCTGTGCATCGGTACCTCAGCTCAATGCTTTGGTAATTAAAATACTTGTAATGTGTGTGAATGAATGAGCCAGAGTCAAGCCTCAGTGACAAACTGTTCTAAATCTGAAGAACAAACACCATATTTATTTATGCAGCTAGCAGTTTTTGTATTTGCAATAGAAATCATCCATTCCTGGGGGACTCAGAGGATCTGAAAGAATATTTATCTTTCTATTCATCACTCCATTTTTACAAGCATAAAATCTACAATCTTCAGGGCCCCCAGTGAGCCACTGAACACATTATAAATATACGGTCAAAATCAGTTACACAAATACCTCTCTTCAAACTCTTGTTCGTGCCACAGTATGTAAACAGGCAAAATACAGCTCGAAGCCTGTATTTCTCCAGAAACGTCAACCCGGCCCCTTTGAGTATATCACGTTATGGTCTAATCTTCAGGGGAAACAACTGTTATGACCAATTTGAGAGCCCTTAACCCCTTTAACCTCAACAACACATTTTTTAAATTCCCCTCCTCATCTAGCTGTCAAACAATATTGCTCGAAAACCACAAAAAGTCCTGATTTATGTGCAGCTGTGATGTTTTGAATTCATCAGCAGCTGTGATTAAATGTGATTTGTCATGTATTAAAACGCCGTGTGTGGTGTAAGATTGCTGTTTTTACAACATTGGCAGATGTTTCTACTGAAGTCAGTGGGTTAAAAGTGAACCGTGTTAATTTTGCGCTACTAGCAGGATGTTGGAGTTGGCACTCAGAATGTTCTAATTGTTGTTAGGGTGTTGCTAGCAGTGTTGAGGTAATGCATTATATGAAACTTGAGTTATGCAATCAGATTACTTTTTTCAAGTACCTAGTAAAGTAACGCATTCTTTTTAAATTTACAACAAAATATCTGAGTTACTTTTTCAAATAAGTAACACTAGTTACTTTTTCACATTTATTGACTGACAGCTCTCCTGTCCCCATGTTGAGAGAAATTGTAAGTGCCGAGGCTTTGAGTTTTGTTCTGATTTAATCTCACTTTATTTACAAATGTCTTTGCTGCTGACCTTCAATGATTCAATTCAAACATACTAATAGCAAAAAAGACTTTACATAAACAACACATTTGTGTTCAGCCTGAAGCTTATTAATTTCACTTTTGATCTGAAAGGGCCTTTACATTTGCCATAAATAAAACTTTTTTGTTGTTATTAAAGGTGCCCAAGAATGCTTTTTCACAAGATGTAATATAAGTCTAAGGTGTCCCCTGAATGTGTCTGTGAAGTTTCAGCTCAAAATACCCCATATATTTTTTTTAATTAATTTTTTTAACTGCCTATTTTGGGGCATCATTAACTATGCACTGATTTTTTCAGCGCGCCGCCCCTTTAATTCGCGTGCTCCCTGCCACATGAGCTCTCGATTATATTACAGCACATTTACAAAGTTCACACAGCTAATATAACCCTCAAATGGATCTTTACAAGATGTTCGTCATGCATGCTGTATGCATGCTTCGAATTATGTGAGTAAAGTATTTATTTTGATGTTTATATTTGATTCTCTATGAGTTTGAGGCTGTGCTCCGTGGCTAACGGCTAATGCTACACTGTTGGAGAGATTTATAAAGAATGATGTTGTTTTTATGAATTATACAGACTGCAAGTGTTTAAAAATGAAAATAGCAACGGCTCGTCTTCGTGAATTCAGTAAGAAACAATGGTAACTTTAACCACATTTAACAGTACATTAGCAACATGCTAACGAAACATTTAGATAGACAATTTACAAATATCATGTTATCATGGATCATGTCAGTTATTATTGCTCCATCTGCCATTTTCGCTGTTGTTCTTGCTTACCTAGTCTGTTGATTCACCTGTGCAGATCCAGACGTTACTGGCTGCCCTTGTCTAATGCCTTTCATAATGTTGGTAACATGGGCTGGCATATGCAAATATTGGGGCGTACACCCCGACTGTTACGTAACAGTCGGTGTTATGTTGAGATCCGCGAGTTTTCCGGAAGTCTTTTAAACAAATGAGATTTACATAAGAAAGAGAAAGCAATGGAGTTTGAAACTCAATGTATGTCTTTTCCATGTACTGAACTCTTGTTATTCAACTATACTGAGGTAAATTCAAATTTTGAATCTAGGGCACCTTTAAAAAACAATCAAGCCCAGCCCAGGTGAGAAAAAGTAATGCAAAAGTAATGTAACGCATTACTTTCCATAAAAAGTAACTACTTTTTTTAGGGAGTAACTCAATATTGTAATGCATTACTTTTAAAAGTAACTTTCCCCAACACTGACTGCTAGGTGGTTTAGGCAGTTGATTACTGCACAGAATATTAAAATTTGATAGTAATAAAAAATAAAAATAAAAAAAATCAAGTGGTTTCAAATGCTACAAGTGAATTTCAGCATCACAACAATGTACAGCATGAAAAATGAATATTCATTTTGATATCTGCTAAAGAATTTAACAGTTAAATTATTTTAAGATTAACCAAGTCAACATTAGGTAATCTAAATTAAAAGTTACATGTGGGATTAAAATGGTGGCTAGCAAACAAAAATCAATCTGTAGCGTTAATTTTGATCATGGCTTGTCTTGAAAAGAAAAATGGAAAAAATGAAGACAATGTGTGTGAAGTGGTGGTTTGTTGTTGCATCATCATTCTGCGCTCCTATTGGTCTTTGATTTGACGGTTGTTTTAGTCACAGTGACACTGCAGGACTGTGCGTCAAATCTTCTGACACTCCCAGAATTTCATCTGAGGTCAAATTTGATCGCGATGGTCATTAATCAGCTGTCAGGGAACATGTCAACTAGTGATCAAAGATTTTGGCCTAGGACCAGAGGAATATTTTAGGATTCTCAACATTTGTCTCATTTGTCACAGTCAAATTGTGGCCAAAATTGTATAGTGTGAACCCGACTTAAAAGAAAAAAAAAATATTGGTCATATATGCCAAAAAAATGCACATCCCTAGTTAGGTTTTGAAAAAATCCCTTTCCTCAAGTATATCAGTAAAATGTTTTAATGTTTTTTTTTTTTTTTTTTAAGTCTGTCATGCTCACCAAGGCTGCATTTACTTGATCAAAAATACAGTAAATCAGTAATATTGTGAAATATTATTACAATTTAAAATAACAGTTTTCTATTTTAACAGGTTTTAAAATATTTTATTCCTGTCATGGCACACCTGAATTTTGGGTATTTATTATAGTATTAATTACTTTCCAAAAAACATATCTTACTATCCCCACACTTTTGAACGATAGAAAAGTGAAACAGAAATAGCAACACCACAAAGCCATAGCGATTACACTCTTTGAGGAAGTCAACCTATGAAAACCTTCTTATAGTTGTCTCCTCCCATTAAACCACCATAGGAAAAGAGTATTTTATCATGGAAACAATGACACGCTTCACCTTTAAGGCAAACTTTGATCTTTTTAAATGCAGAAATTAAGCAATCTGCAAGGAATAATTTTCTACGATAAACGAGCAGGCCAAAAAAAAATCTTTATAATCTTCTGAGGAATGCAGGTCTAAGTAAGCAGAAAGAAAATGGCCATGTGTGCGTGTGCACACACTCTTTCTCTCTCCAGGCAGCCAGAGCTAATTAAACAGCCCCTCAATGTAGCGTCTGTTTTAAATAAGACAGTGGGTATAGACATTGGGTCCAGCTGTGAGCGGGTCTACAGATGTGCATGACAAGACTAGCGCACACAGCGTGCTTTAAACCTCTGAAACAAGAAAGGCCCAGCACAGACCCCATGCTAAATCAAATATCCGACTCCCAGTGTTCTCAGACAAGGGTTAAATTAAGTCATTGAAGAGCGGACTAAGGAGCTCCAAGAGCTAATCCTGCTGCAAATTGAATTATTCAATGTCAAAAGCCAAATATCTTTAAATTAAGAAGCACGTGTAATTGTCAGACAGATGGCGACCCCCTCACCTTTATTCCCACGATCGTCTCCCCACGAGTTCTCCACACGCCACTTCTCATAGCATTCCTCCTTTCCATTCTGAGAATGAGAGAAAAAGATGAAGAAACAGAGAGAAAAAGTCCATCCCATTCACATGACACTCATATTGGTTGTTTTAACATAGTGGATAAAGATGTGGGCTTGTAATGGAAAGGTTTTAGGTTTGCAGCGGTTGATCTGTGAACTAATACCAATGTGACCTTGGGAAAAGCACACCCTAGGTTATTCCAGTTGTTTAGGATAATAGCACCTGTTGAATTGACTACTTACGTAAACAAATGGAATGAAATGAGACTTTCATAGCATACACTACTGTTTAAAAGTTTGGCATGGGTAAGACTTTTGGTAAGACATTTATTTAATCAAAAACGTAATTAAATAGTATAATTGTGAAATATTATTACAATTTAAAGAACTATTTTCTATTTTAATATATTTTAAAATGCAATTTATTCCTGTGATGCAAAGCTGAATTTTCAGCATCATTACTCCAGTCTTTAGTGTCACGTGATCCTTTAGAAATCATACTAATATGCTGATTGGTGCTCAAGTCCATCAATCAACTTTATTTATACAGCACATTTACAAAACAACAAACGTTGGCTCAAAGTGCTTTACAAGAAAGACTATTCAAAAGCTAGAGAATAAAAATAAAAATTTAAAAGCAGTTTATCAGAAGTGCTCTAGAAGGAGAGTGAAGGAAGAGGAGATCACTAATAGGGGTGCAAGGCCTGTTAGTGCCTTATAAACACAGGAGAATTTTGAAATCAATCCTAAATTTCACAGTGTAAAGATGCTAATATGGAAGTAATAGGGTCCCTTTTTCTCACCCCAGTTAAAAAGCTGTGCTGCTGCATTTTACACCAATTGCAGGTGAGTTAACGGGTCTGGGGGAGACCCATTTACAAAAAGTTATAACAGTCTAACCTTGATGCGATAATTGAATGGACCACAATTTCCAGTTCGCTTCTGGTAAGAAAGTGCTTAAAGGGATAGTTCACCCCAAAAATGAAAATTTGATGTTTATCTGCTTATCCCCTGGGCATCCAAGATGTAGGTGACTTTGTTTCTTCAGTAGAACACAAATGTGACCTGATCCAGCAAAATGAGTCACAGTGACCCAAATTTCAAAATTGAGATTTTGGTATCAATGGAAAGATGAGACAATAAGCTTTAAAATGAAATCCTAGTCAAAGTCATACCTTGAATGGTTTTAAAGATATACCCATTTGAATTATGGTCGTCTGCCCTCTTTTTCCAATTGAAAACCTGAGAAAATCGCTTTTAAAGTTTTTTGCCTGTTTTTTGTTGATATCTTTCAAAATCCATTGCATTTAAAGGGATAAACTATTTATTTTACAGCTTAATTTAACCAAAGACATTTATATATATATATAAATGCTATTAAACCAGACTGAAGCTCAAATTATTTTAAAGTATTTATTTGAATTAATATTTTATAAGGCACTTTTACAAAGATTTACTAAAATCAGAAAGATTGAACAGAGGTGCTACATTTTTGCTTGAGAGAGAGGGTGTGTGTGTGAGAGAGAGAGAGAGAGAGAGAGAGAGAGAAAGGCCATAGACAGACATATCTCGTAAACGAAATCTTCATCAAATGACAGAAAACACGGCTCTCCATCGTTGAGTTTACACCCTTTACAGCAAAAGGCACGTATTTTGGCTAACTCGACATCTCGATCACCGCTAACTGATTCACAACTAGACACTGAGGAGATTTGCTAGCTTGTTTACACAGAGCGCGCGCTAGTCTGACAGGATGGCTGGACCGATCGCGTGCCCGTCAGTCGAAACGGGGCTTCCCATTGATAAAAATCAGCGTTTACGTTTTTGATTGGTTCTATACAACGTGTAACACCATATTTGGAGAGCAGAGACGTTTCAGGGGATACCGGGAAATGCTCATAAGTGACGAGAGGAATTCCATGTCAAATTTAATAGCCATTTAAATACCTTTACTCAATTATCTGGACTACGAAACTTTGGGAGATTATTTTTGAAAGTCTGTTCTTTGAAATTAGCTTTAAAAAAAATCAATTTTTTCATTGTTTTTCCACATTATCGGCCCATATCTTAAAATAGGACGTTGCGACTTCCGACTCATTTCGCCAGAGCGGGTCACAAATGATGATTTTTAACTGCAACCGTTGCCGTCTGTCAGTCAAATAATGCGAGTGGATGGGAACTTCTACTATAAGAGTAAATAAAACTTGGTTAGACAAATCCAAATTAAACCCTGCGGCTCGTGACGACACATTGATGTCCTAAGACACGAAACAATCGGTTTGTGTGAGAAACCGAACAGTATTTATATCATTTTTTACCTCTAAAACACCACTATGTCCAACTGCGTTCAGCACTCGTTTAGTGAGGTCTGATCGCGCTCTGACAACAGTGATGTCTCGCGCTTATACTTAAAGGTGATAAAGAGGATCTTTTCGTCGACTGAGAAACCAAAGACTGTTACTGAGTTTTTGAAATGAGCGCATGCGTAAGAACAACCCCCCCTTCTTTCGAGGGAACGCCTCCCAAAACTCGAGTGTTTACCACCGGCATTCGCAGTATCGTGTTAGTGGATTCATTATGTCGGACTCACCGCAGGTAACTCATAATCTGCAGTTGTTACTCCTGTCTCCGGACAAAAACATTGCATGCGGCGCCTGTGGAGTGTGGAAAGTTACTGGAGCGCGCAGCCGTGCTCGTCTCTCACAAGGAACGTCATGGTAGTGATTGACAAGCCAGAGGGCCAATCTGCGTACGTCTCTCACAAGGAATGTCACGCCAGTGATTGACAAGCCAGAGGGCCAATCGTTTACGCGATGATCGCGTAAAGGATTGGCTGATGTTTTTAAGGCCCTACCTCGTGCACAGATGATGTATATTATTATTATTCCTTTCAGTGCACCTGATAAATATTTTTTTATTAGTTAGTAAAGACAGTTGGAAGTAATATTGCAAAAATGTATAAAACAAAACATCCTCTTTAGCACCTTTAAATGAGTGCTAGACATTACTTCTGTTGTCAGAGCGCGATCAGACCTCACTAACCGAGTTTCTCGCACAAACCGATCGTTTCGTGTCTTAGGACATCAATGTGTCGTCACGAGCCGCAGGGTTTAATTTGGACTTGTCTAAGCAAGTTTTATTTACTCTTATAGTAGAAGTTCCCATTCATTCCTATTATTTGACTGACAGACGGCAACGGCTGGAGTTAAAAACCATCATTTGTGTTCTACTGAAGAAACAAAGTCACTTACATCTTGGATGCCCTGGGGGTAAGCAGATAAACATCAAATTTTCATTTTTGGGTGAACTATCCTTTTAACTTTAGTGATTGATCTCAAATAAAAGAAGCTACTATTAACAACAACAACAACAACACTAATCTGCTTATTAAAATTTAAAGTCCATAATTACCCCAAGACTCCTTACATGATCTTCTAAATTTAAGGACAAAGGTTAACTGACCAGCCAGGGTAGATAGAGATGATGTGGAAGGGCCTACAATCAGAACCTCTGTTTTACTCTCATTTATTTGAAGGAAATTAGCCAAAGCTTAATCATAGCACACAAAAACATTGTCTAAAAGAAAATTTCTTATTTAAACTCACTGGAACAGTGGCAAAAATAGAAAAATAGAACTCAAAGGAAGAATATATAGGGAAAATGTATGAGAGATGCCTCATACTAAAAGGGCAGATTTAAATAACATTTCTTATTATCATCAGAGTTGAAAACCAAGATTCATTTTTTCAGGATGATGAACAGAAAGTCTAAAAAAACTGCATTTATTTGAAATAGAATTTCTTGCAACATTATAAATGTACTTACTATCACTTTTAATGTTTCTTGCTGAACAAAAGTATTAATTTCTTTTTAAACAAATCTTAATGACCCCAAACTTTTGAACGGTAGTGTATATTTCAAAACGTGTAATGTCTAGGTGCTCTTTAAACCTGGGCTATCTTTTACTGATTAATGGACAGACTGAAGAAGGCTTTGCTTTACAGCTCATGTACACTGGGGCTGCCCACCGGCTGCTGAGAAGAGAATAATGAACTCTGGACATGCATATGGTGACTTATGAGGGAAAACAGACAAACTGTTTGTAATTAAAACAGCCGGGATGTCTGCAGAAAGGGAGAAAAAAAAAAAAAACTCCAGGTCACACTGACTGCAAGAGCTGTTAATGAGCAGGCAGGGTCATAATAACCCATGCGATATAGTGGTAGTTAAAGAACTACCACTCAAATTTCTGTACTATCCAACCCGAGTGTGTTTGACAGTGTGCGTTGTGTTTTTGAGCATGCTGTTCTCTCAATACCTTGTCAGTAACGGCAGTCAATATCATAGCGTGGGTCATCATGGAGTCTCCATAGATCAACCTTTCTGCCTTAGATAAGTTTTTCACTGAGATGCCAAACACCAAGTCATGGTTAAACCTACAAAAACATACAGGGAATCCTTAGTGTCATAAATACATTCAGAAATAACTCTTACTTTTTAACTGAAGGAAGAGGCAATACTTACACATTCATGTCATTGATGCCCAGTTTGCTATGGAAATGTTTGCCTACGTCACAGCCAAACCACACCGCCTGATGCCAGAAAGACATTCATTAATACAGACATACAGAAATCCACTTTCAGCTGCTCAGTTATGAAAATCACCGTCCTAAAGCCCTAGCTAAACAACAGCATCACTGTCCTAAATCCCAACAGTAACATTGTCAAGACAAATATGTACAAGACTTTCAAACAAAACCCAGACAGCGAAAAAGCAAAAAAATGGTGATTTTTTTTGCATGCCAAAAATACACTTAGGCATGTAAACCTCGGCAAATTACTATGGAAAAAAAAAAACTTCATGAATAATTTATACTTGTGTCATTTAGTGGGATCAAACTCAGTGTAAACAAGCACATTAAGTCTCATGAGGATGGAATATGTGGCTAGAAATAGTGATGGGACAACCATCCAGCAAATGGCTGTTTGGTTAGTGAGGTTTATCAAGAGATTTTACATATTTTTAGCTTTAATATTTTTTAAATAGTAGTGCTTTAAAGATGTATTTTGATAAGCAACTTCTTAGACAAAAAAAAAAAAACAAAAAAAAAAACTGCTTTTCTAATTTATCTGCACTACAACCATCAAAAAATTTCTTTTGTAACAAATTCACCATCTTCAAGAATAGAATTTAGTCTCTTACACTCCCACTTCTTATATGATCAAAAATACAGTAAAAACTGTAATATTATGAAATATTATTCAAATTTAAGATGATCGTTTTCTATTTTAATATATTTTATAATGTCATTTATTCCATGGCAAAGATGAATTATCAGTATCATTATTCTAGTCTTCAGTGTCACGTGATCCTTCAGAAATCATGCTAATATACTGATTTCTTATTATAATCAATGTTGAAAACAGTTGTGCTGGTTAACATTTTGTCAAAAAAAAAATTTCATAAAGTTCAAAAGAACAGCATTTATTTGAAATAAAAACCTTTTGTAATATTATAAATGTCTTTACCGTCACTTTTAATGAATAAAAATCATAAAATGCTGAAAAAAAAAAAAAAAAAAAAAATCATACTATCCCCAAACATTTGCAAGGATGACTCGAAATCAGCCTAATTATAATGACCTAACTGTTCAGACAACCCATCAACTAGTTGATTTTACCTCTCCATTCTTGATGGAATTTGCAGCAGCTTTTTTGAGCAGGTCGATGGGCTGGTTGTTGTAAAGTGTTTTGCGGCCGCCCACCATGTTGCCCAGAAACTCCACACTGTACAGCTTCCCATAGGGGTTTTGGGGCCGAGGGTCGTTTACGAGGCAGACCTGCATAGAAATGACACAACCTGTGAGTGAGCACTACAACACACTGAAGGTAACTAATGCTGAAGCTGAGGTAGTCTGTGTTGCTTGAACCTTGTCCTGGAGGTTATAGAGGGGTTTGACGTGCTGTGTGTAGAACTCCAGAGGAGTTAATGGGCCCATGCGGTGAAAGTTCTTGTCCTTGTCCCGGTATTCCCAACAGATGGTGTCTGGAGGACTGCCCAGACACACACTGGCCACTCGAAACACCTGGCATTAAATGAAAGAAGAAGAAGAAAAAAAAAAGACATGAAATCAAAATTGGCCACTATTCACAACAATCAATGGATTTGGTCCATGGATAAAAATTATTCTGATTTCCTCTTGCTAAAAACAGTAATATTGTGAAATATTATTACAATTTAAAGTAACCATTTAATATTTTAGTGGAAACTGATACATTTTTCTTCAGGATTGTTTTAGAAGGAAATCTTCTGTAACAATATAAATCTTTACCAACATTTTTGATCAATTTAATGCATTCTTGCTGAATAAAAGTACTAATATCTTTCAAATAAAACGAAAACATATCATACTGATCCCAAACTTTTGAATGTTAGTGTACATTTTAAAAGCTCAAGCTTTATGGCATCTAACAAGTATCCAAAATTCAAAAATGTTTGATTGAAAGTTCACATTAAGTTTGAACTCTAAAGATGGATGACATATGGATGTGATATGTTAAATAAGACCTGGGAAAACAAACCACATTAGAGAAAACTCTGGCTTTGACTGGATGTAGCTGAGATGAGCACTAAGAACACAAACACTGTGTGTGAGGCATCTAATGTTTGACTATGGTACTCTTTATTCTGAACTCAAACTGTTTTTAGTTCTCAAGCCTTTGTTACTCCAATCTCAGGCATTTCCTGGCCTCTCCTGACCGTGGCCTCGGCTTTACATATTGGAGCGCGGATTTCTCTTAGCCAAGATTAACTTGACCTTGATAATACGCGCTTCTTGGTCAATCACAAATTCGCAGGCAGTAAGGCAAGAAAATGGACAGATAAGATGCGCCTGTCTTCTTTCTTTTGGCATATACAAGTAGGTGGTTTGAGAAAAACATGCGCCACATGAACTGAAGTTTACAGAGACTTCTGGTTAACACTATTCACACTATGTGAAATAGTAAATAGAAGCTTGTAGGAGATTTTAAAGGGAAAATTGGGAGAAAAACAGCTTAATTTTTTTTAGATGTTGAGGGAAAACTACATATTAAATTAAAAAAAAAACCTACCCAACAAAATGAAATAAAACTCTACATAAATAAACAAAAACAAAAGAAAAAAGCAAAAAATCTGGACATACAGACTCATGATAGCCACTTTTAGTGGTGCTTTTTTGTCCTATTGAGAGTTTGACAGCATAAATCATCCACTTTCATTTGCAAAATGTCATTTGGCTTCCACAGAAGGCTTTGGAAGAACATGAGGATCAATAAACCAAAAATATTTCACTTTAATGTACTCTTTAAATGCTCTTCTGAAAAAGAGGTTTTCTCCAACCAACCTTCTCTGTTCTCTCTCACCCTATTCCAGCACTATGCTGGAAAGAACACCCTTTAGCATTACAGTTTGTTTTCTCTATCCAGTCTACCCAGAGGGAGAGTAAATACCAGCGGCGCCCGGCCCTCTTTCCTCCCCGTTGACCCGGCATTGGACCCAGATACTCTAACCGCACAAACAGCCTCTGCGTCGCACGCTCTCACATCCTCTCTCCTCCTTGGCAGGTTAGATAAACTTGCAGGACCGTCCAAACAACACGGGCGCCTGTTTTTTTTTTTTTGGGTTCTTTTTTTGCCTGTTGAAAAGTGCCGCTTGCGCAAAACAATGGCTGAGGCTCACTGACGTCAGTACAGAGCCAGAGAGTCAATATTGAAACACCTGTCTGAGGATGGGTGGCCGCAGGGCAGCAGGAAGTGCCGAGGGGCACAACCAGGGAGGAGCGGCTGGCTCACAGGCCGGGAAGATGAGCACGTATATAAAGCTTTTTCTCAAGAAAAACAAAATGTCTCAACTAAAAGCACTAAATCTCATATCCTCTGGTTGTTCTGTCATGCCTTGACTTGGGATAAAGTAGGATCTGTGAGTCAGAGTAACTTAACAAGAGCAAGGTGTACGGAGGCAACGTTTGAATTGTTCTGAAATCAAATGTGCATTTGTGTGTATAGAATAAGCAATAGGCACTTGATCTAAAAGAAGGTGCATGAAAACCTACTGTATCCTAAGCAGACTGGCAAAAGCATTTGTGAGATGTTATAGGAAAACATTTTAATTTTTTCCAAACGGCCAGAGCTTGGTGCTCATGCAGGGCATTATGAGATCAAATGTGGCTTATGATATTTATCAGTCATTGCCACTATAAATAACAGTAGTATAAAGGCAAAAAAACCCTAAAAAAACGAAACCAATATTAAAAGCTAAATACAATATAAAAAAAAAGAAAAAGAACAAAAGACTAAAAAACAAATGACCAAAAAAAAGGCAAATTAAAAAAACAAACTAAAGCACACAAAACAACAATAAAAAAATAAATAAATTACAAAGAAAAAGATGAAATAAACTAACTTAAAAAACAAACAAATAAAATGAAAGACCCCACAGAACTAAATAAAAATAAAATGCAAAAGAAAAAAAAAACGTAAAAAAAAAAAAATAATAATAATAAAAAAAACTAAATAAATAAAAAAAAAAAAACAACAAACTGAAAATATAGCTGCAAACAGCAATTGGGGGCCAAGCACCGAAGGCATCGAAAATAAGAATAATGAGAAAAATGAAATAAGAAATAATGAGAAAAATGTTTGGGTTGTAGCGCAGTGCGGAGCTAGAAGAGAAAAAAACAGCAGAAATTGAATGTACATGAAAAAAGCTGGTTCAGAAGCAGAGGTGAAAAAGAACTCAAAATTAACAGAATAAGAAATAATCAGAAAAAATGTCTGGGTTTTAGTGCAATGCGGAGCAAGAAGAACAAAACAAACAAAAAACAAAAAAAAAAACAAACAAACCAGAAGCTGAGATGAAAATGAACACAGAATGAACAAAAACAGATTTATTTCTAATCAGAAGAAGAAAGACTAGTACAATACTTATTGGGATAATAAAGGAATTGAAATGACACATTTCAAACAATTTCAAAAGTTGCCCCACACGGGACTTGAACCCACAGTCTATGGATCTGGTGAGTGACACTCAACTCATTGCGCCATTGGGCAGACGCTTTTGCACCCTTGTCAAATTTGAGTGGTTCATGTGAGAATGGACTCACAATGAAGATTTTTTATTTAATAAAAATGCACCACGTTATATTTATTAATTTTAGTTTAGATAATTCTTTTTACAAAATAAACCATTAGCATTAGCATGCTAAGCTAACTAACATAAAACAACAAACAGAGGCAAGGTCACATTCAGAGACAAATATCTCGGGAATGGTAGCAAATATCAAAAATCTGTGCAGCTCGGTCCAAAGATAATCTGTGCCGAATTTGGACTAAATTGGAAAAAAAATTTGTAGGATGAGTAGCGAAAAAACTCTTTCATTTATTTCAATATGGTGGACATGGTGGAAAATGACAAGTGACACATCGTCGGAATTGGCATTAGCCAGGGAATAAAATGACAAAGCATATACATTTTGGACAATGTTTTCAAAAGTTATAAGCATTTTTGCAAAATTCATTATATCTCTGGAATACTAGGTGGTGCTGTGTTCAAACTTCTCAGGTTCCTTAAGGACATTCCGATGATGATACGTACCAATTTTTGTGAAGATATGTCAAATTGTTTAAAAGATATTGCAATTTATGACAAAATTCAAAAATTCAGCTGATATTGACAAAATTGGTATCCTCGGATTCCCAAGGAATCCATAGACACCAAGATTTTGATTTTCTGACAAACTGTTCAAAAGTTATTGGCCAAAATAGCCATTTTTCAGATCTCATGACCTGTAGGTGGCGCTGTTCCCAAATTTGCATGGACCCTCAGATCATGGTTCTGATGAAGCGTACCAATTTTTGTTTCGATTGCTCAAAGTTTGGCCGAGATACAGCCTCTGAAACCAATTTTGGGTCGACCTTGTTAACTTTGTGACATCATAACTTTTTTTTCCAGTACATAAAAAAAAATTCTATTCAGTAATTTCTATGCAGCTTGGTCCAAAGATTATGTGATCAAAGTCTGGACAAAATTTGATGGAGTAGCAAAAAAATGGAATACTGTATTTTTCAAAATGGCCGCTACTGTAATGGGTGGAGTCTTAATGTAAGATGTTGAATGGTATCAGCATAAAGAGACGAATCAGATGTACTAAATTAGATTTTTCTAGAGCAAATGTTTAAAATGTTATAACCTTTAGAAAAGTGAATTTTTGAACTGGTGGTGGCGCTATAGAGCTTGGTCATAGAGACTCGAAATTTGGTCCATTGACTTTTCATGACTATCTCTACAATTGTGCCAAATTTAATCATTTCTCATGTTCCGTTGCCATTGACTCCCATTCGGGAAGTATAATAAGAAAACTAAGGGATACAATAGGTGCCTTAGCACCTTCGGTGCTTGGCCCCTAATAAAACAAAAAATAAAAGTTAAACAAATAAATTAATATACAAAAATGAAAACTAACAAAACAAAAAAGTTCATGGAGTGGAGTGGGACTGATGTGAGGATGGTTCAGGTCACCTACGGTCATACCCATCCAACGCCACACACGTCACCTCTCAGTCTAGTGGGTTAAGATACCGGCTTATCTGGGATCACAAGCACCTGCTCCTGACTGAAAACATGCCTTCATGTGGGCATGAGGTGCTCCAGGTATGATTATGGCATACAGGTGTTTGTTGACAAGGAAAGGAACATACTGGCTGACTGTCTCACGTCAAAGTAATCAATGTGCAAGCAATCAGCTATGCAAATTGCTAGATGTATGAAAACATAACATGGCACGATTTCAGTAGCCCGTGGGAAGGTACGTGGATCTGTTTACAAGCTCTTC
The DNA here is from genome assembly GCF_018812025.1 of Megalobrama amblycephala. Taxonomy (NCBI): domain Eukaryota; kingdom Metazoa; phylum Chordata; class Actinopteri; order Cypriniformes; family Xenocyprididae; genus Megalobrama; species Megalobrama amblycephala. The sequence goes on from NC_063059.1 coordinate 26,986,334, forward strand.
ATCGTAAATATTGTTCTTCTATTCATTTGCCAGACCCTAGTACCGAAACCACAGAGCATATCCTGCCATTTTTGTTGTTTGCATCTGCTTCTCAAACATAGCTTTGCAAGTAAACAGTATGGAGTTCAACGAGGGACAGCGTGTCAAAATTTTGCTTTTGTTACATTGCAGATATGACACAACGCAAGCCAAAATATAATTTAGAGCATGCCTGGATGAGCCATTAGAGGCTGTGAACAGCTGACAAATTCATTTGATTGATTAACTTGAACTTTTCATGTAAACATGAAACACATTTGGCCCTTGCAAACAAACAAACTCCTCAAGGGAATTTCAGTATGTCTTTGCAGAGAATTATGCATAACAGTGATGAACCAGAGCTCAACCCCCCCAAAAAAAACAAAAAATCCTATCTCTATCATAGCTAGACTATGACAGAAAACGGAATGTTTATGAAACACAATCATGATGAATTGATTGTGTGATTAAAACTGTTATATCAGCAAATTTCCCTTGGAGTTTGATGTACTATAAAAACAACTTTCAGAGCTACACACACACAAAAACCCTTCAAAAGATTTTTTTTTTAAGAAACTAACTTTCATTTCATTTTCAATCACGGATGCATTAAATTGCTTAAAAATGACAGTTAAGACATTTAAATGTTACAAAAATTCTCTTTCATATAAATGCTGTTCTTTTAAACTTTTTACTCATTAAAGAATCATGTAAAAGTGCACGACGGTTTCCACAGAAATATTAAGCAGCACAACTGTTTTTAACATTGATAATATTAATACATTTTTCTTGAGCAGCAAATCAGCATATTATAATGATTTCTGAAGGATCATGTGACACTGAAGACTGAAATAATGATGCTGAGAATTCAGCGTTGCATCACAAGAATAAATTACACTTAAAATGTATCAAAACAGTTATTTTAAATTGTAATATTTCAGTATAACAGTACTGTGTGTGTGAATTTTTTCCCCCCTGATATGTGTAGATAGATAGATAGATAGATAGATAGATAGATAGATAGATAGATAAGCCTCAGGGGGAAATATATATATATATATATATATATATATATATATATATATATATATATATATATATATATATAATAATAATAAAAAACATTGTCAAAGGCTGGAAACCTGATTGTGTGTTCTGCTGCACAGAGATCTGTCAAATAGAGTCCGGAAAGTGTAAAGTGTGACACTGTTCAGTCCAGCACTGCCAACACACCAGTTAAACAAGGGCACCTTTGATCTACTAGAGATTATGAATGGAATGACAGATAAAAGCCAAGGGAACATGATACAGGCTGATTTTGAAACTTCGACTCTCATACAAACTCAATGTGCAAGACCACAGCTCCGACTTCATGCGTAATGCTCCTTTCATTTACGCTATACTAACATCCAATCTTAATTGCATAAATAATATGACGTAATATGATATGACCCATGTGATCTCATAAATAAAAATAAAAATAAAATAACATCTCTTCACGTCCCTATTAAATACACAAACACACTTCTCAACAACTCCTCTGCCAGTGAAGTGTTACAGAAAACAAACCAACACCAGGTGGACAAACAAACATCCCGTCAAATACAAGAAAACACAGGGAGAGGAGAGTGTGTTTCACAACCAGATTTAAAGGGAAGCAGATCGTACTCGGGTATGTGTTTGTCCGGGGAGAGAAACGCAGAGCATGAGCCTAGAGATATTAACTTAGACGTGCGCGCTGTGCGTCGTCCCTTCACAGATGGCGGAGGTAAAGTAATAATGCGAGTAAGATTGCCTTTGCCACTCAACGACAGGCACCGGGTGATAACAATCATGTTTGTGGAACATTCTATCATCAAGTCCTGCAGGCACTTGCTTTCTCTCTGCCCAGCTCGCTCTTTCTTTCGCTCACACGCATAAAACACGTGCAAACTTTTAAATTAACCTGCGTAGGTCTTTACAAAACCAGGGCATGCTTTGTATGTGCTCATTTTGGGTCACAGGTGGTTGAAAATTGTATTGTTTAGCTTAAATCATTACTGCTAAATGATTTTTAATTATTGATGTGCATGTTTTGTCAGATCAAGTTTTTACGTCAATACTTTATATCACTTACAGTTTGACATACATATACAAACAACAGACTATTTAAAGTTTAATAAGCTACTATTTATTCTTTCAATTCTCGATATATATTAGCAGCATAGTAAATTTGCTTACCTAGAAATATTGCAGAATCTTAAGTATTTCAATTCCTTAAACTTTATGTCCAATTTTCGTTTTTTTGGACCTCATCGTATGCGATTTTGAAGAAGAAGGGTTTCTTTTTTAAAGTGAAATTTATAATACTGTTTTATAATGGAATTGTTTTACTTTCTACATTGTCTTATATACATTTCGTGTAAAATATTACACCAGGTATATGCTGATCTTTGAAAAAAGACCTGTGAAAAAACTGTAATCATACTGCCTGTCTGTTGGTTGATTCTGGAAACGTGTCTAAGAAAATCTTTTATGTTTCTGAGAGCTGATATGACAGGGAAGTTCTCAGAGCTGGCAACCGCCGATAAGGAACAAACAGTTGCAAATCCCATAATTTTAGAAAGTAAGCTTGACTGTCCTCATACAGTTTCACACTTTATGTGAAATATGCAAGAGTTTTCAGCCAAGCCTGTGAACGATAACCTCGCAATATTGTCTAGCAACCTCAACTGGTGGTCTCATCAGCAGTGAAACAGCTCCCTCAACAGGCATAAAAGAAATGCACAAAGGAATATTTCAGCTAAAAATAGTAATTATCAATTTTTTTACTTATGCTCATGTCATTACAAACTCATATGGTGTTATCTTTTTAGTTTGAATACAAAGGAATTATTGAAAATCAAATCAATATGGTGGCAGGATCTTTAATGATGTAATTTAAGTGCATATGCATTTAACAGCATAGAAGTTTAGAACGACGTGAGGGTGAATAAATAATCAGCGAATTTTCATTTTAAGCTCAACTATCCCATTGTGATAAAACAAAGCTCCAAAAATAAACTCACCTCCTCAATCATGGTGTCTATAGTGTCAGATAGCTCAGTTTTAGTGGCTTCACTGGCCACCATGTTCCTCAGCCTTAGACAATATTCCCTCAACTGCAAAACAAACAAACAAATGCTAATCATTAAAGCAATTCAAAAGAAAATATATGTTACTTGCTAATATATATAGTAGAGAATGTGTCAAATTATATAAGACCATACTAGGGGTGCAACAGAACACAAAATTCATTTTTGGATTATATTACAGTTATTGATTCATGGATCTGATAATTTTTCGGATCAGCAAAAAAAAAAACCTTTGCATTCCATTTATTACTTAAAGAACGCAGCAAAAACTACTAGCCTAACAAATAAAGTTCAAACATCATTAAAGACAAGTGAACAGTTTGTAAAATAAGAGCAAGTACACACATTACAAGCATAGATAAATACAATAGAACAAAGTTACAAATAGAGTAATGTCTAACAGTAACATTCAGGAACAGAAATTTAAACAGGAACAGACTTTGGTGCTCCGAACCACTGATTCAACTCATAAAGCTCCGAAGCTTCATGAAGCAGTGTTTTGAAATCGGCCATCACTAGATACTGTTGAAAAGTTATTTTGTTTTTTTGTTTATTCTCGTCACTTTATAACATTAAGGTAGAACCACTGTACTCACATGAACTGATTTAAATATGTTTTTAGTACCTTTATGGAACTTGAGAGAGGAAGTACTGGCAAGATGCTGGGAATAGAGGCCTCACTGAGCCATCAGATTTCATCAAAAATATCTTAATGTGTGTTTTCCGAAGATGAACGAAGGTCTTACGGGTGTAGAACGACATGAGGGTGAGTAATAAATGACATTATTTTCATTTTTGGGTGAACTTACCCTTTAAGACCTAATGGACAGATTGAATATAATGATACACATCCGATTTCTTTCTCAACAGTTTACGTTCACTTCAGACATAATCGACTGTGTTTACGAGAATACTTGCAGAGATGGGAATTTTGAGATAATTGTGTGCATGTGTCCATTCAAGCGCAAGGAGACGTGAAAGAGGAATCAATTCTGTGTTCAGAATTGAGTTCTCTTTTGTCTCTTCATGTGCTCTGAATGGTTTAAAAATCCCTTCAATGCTTAAATTGCTAAGACTTAGAAAGGTGCAAATGATAAACTTTCACTTTATGATGGTTAAACTTTGCACCTAAACTGCGAATCATTTGTTGATCCATGGGGTCTGGTCCATATTGAAGTATGATCTGTCACACCTCTAGATTAGATTAGATGCTGACAATCTATGTCTGCCTTTCTCATAAAAAAAAAAAAAGTAAATATTATATATATATATATATATATATATATATATATATATATATATATATATATATATATATATATATATATATATATATATATATAACCCCAGACAAACAGTTATTTATAAGGCAATGTTGGCAATCACATTATGAATATGCTCATTTTAGAAACTTATTTAATGACTCTGAATTAGGCCGTGAAAAAAGATTCAGCCTTCAATCTTTTCAGGTTGCCTTCATAGTATAGGTTTGGTTAACTAAAACAAATAAAATCATTTTGGGTAATTAAAATAAAACTTAAATAAAATTAAATATTAGATACTTACATTTTAAATTTAAAAACTTTTTTTAATGATTTTTTTTAAATGAAAATTAAAATGTTTCCTTGGCAAATAATTGATACTTGGCTGAAGTACTAAAATGACTAAAACTAAAACCAAAATTAAAATAAAGCTAAACAGAAATATAATCATAAAAAAATAAAAGCACAAAATTGCTAAACTTAAACTAAAATGAAAATGAAAACTGAAAATATAAACATAATAGCATATAAATACTATTAGTTTTATTTTAGTATTACTTAATACTAAAATAAAACTGGTTGCCTTTGATTAATCGTTTCTGGTACATTATCTCATATTTGTTTTAGTTCTTCATTAAATGTCACGCAGACCAAAACTGCCAACTGCTTCTTCCTTTATCTACAAGACAAGGGAAGTGACCTTAGTGACATTCTCCTCTGCTCATCCAGTGACTCAAAGAGTGCTTCTATGATGGAGTCCACGCTCATACACATCCACTAAATCCTCATTCGGTAAATGTCAACATGAAAGCTTGAGGGGATACAACGCTGCAGACTCAGAGTAGCTTTCAAGAGTTGAGCGTAACTTCAAACCCACCTTGTGATTGAGGATATCATTCATTCTACGGGAAGCCTCTGAGCTGTGAGACTCGGGGAAGCACTTCTTAGGGACGACACCGTATTTTTCTGAAAAACACATAGAAGTTTAAATGCATCTCGAAAGTGAAGAATTTCAATTTTGGTCTGAAGTGAACGACATGGATATCAATTATCATTTATCATTATCAATTGACAATAAACACTTTAGTTGCACCAATGCAACAGAGCTAAACTGACCAATGAGGTTAACCAGCATATCCCACTGTCCACCATCATTGGTAGGATTTGATAGCAGGAACTGGACCAATCTGCCATCTACTGACTCCTTCCGCTGGGCTGTCTCCACACAGGCATGCAGAAAATAATAGCACCTCTCCACCTGAGACAAAACAGAAATACACACAATCAGGGGGTGTGTACCATCAAGGTGAAGGGGCAAAGAGGGGACACAGTGGGCCACAAACATCCAGGCAACACAATACATTTCACACAAAAAGAGGATTTACTGCACCTTTACCATTAACACAATGAGAGAAGGTAAAACACAGCAAAAACAACACAGCAGAGTTACAACCTCGGAGCCTGGTGCAAAATAAATAGTCAATTCTCAAATTAATCATTGTTTTTGAAAACGCAAATCACAAGGAGTGGTAACGCTGACTTACCTTATCCCAGAAAAAAAGATAAGACTGACTGAATTCAAATTCTTCAATGTTAAACTTCTTCATAAATGGAAGACGCATTACATTGAGGCATGAGAAGATCCAACATCTCCCTGATGGAAAAAAAAAACAAGCATAGACAGTGAGGCCAGGTCAAACCAAACAAGAAAGTAGTTAAAGGGTTAGTTCACCCAAAAAATAAATTTCTGTCATTAATTACTCACACTTATTTCTTTTCAAACCCGTAAGACCTTTGTTCATCTTCGGAACACAAATTAAGATATTTTTGATGAAATCCAAGGGTTTCTGAACCACACAGGAAGCAACGTCATTGCACCTTTAAAGGCCCAGAAAGGTAATAAAGGCATTGTTAAAATAGTTCACATAACAGTGGTTCAACATTAATGTTATGAAGTGATGAAAATACTTTTTGTGTGCAAAAACAAAACAAAAATAATGACTTTATTTAACAATATCTTCTCTTCTGTGTCATTCTCATACGCTGTTTATATTCAGCACTTTCGTGTACTACGTCAGAACGCCGACTCATTATTGGCCGGCTCCTGCGTCAGCATCACATGCATGTGTCGTGCTGCTCACGTGAATAGCGTCAGCCAATACTATGCCGCCGTTCTGACGTATGCCGTAAAACGTAAACAACGTACGAGAATGACACAGAAGAGAAGATATTGTTGAATAAATTTGTTATTTTTGTTTTCGCACACAAAAATATTCTCGCCGCTTCATAACGTTAAAGTTGAACCACTGCAGTCACGTCAACTGTTTTAACAATGACTTCAGTACCTTTCTGGACTTCGAAATTGGTCTATGGAGGAGTCAGAGAGCTCTCGGATTTCATCAAAAATATCTTAATTTGTGTTCCAAAGATGAACGAAGGTCTTACGGGTGTAGAACGACATGAGGATGAGTAATTAATGACAGATTTTTAATTTTGGGGTGAACTAACCCTATAATGGATGTTTTTCAAATAATACATAATACTGTATTTGCTATGCAAATATTACTCCCGTGTACTTCTATAAAAATATCCTGCTATAGCTTACTTCCTTGTTCCAAACCTAGTACAAGTGAAATGTGTCTTTTGAAAGGGATGGACAAAGTAATTTTGTTGTTTTGCTAATTCTTAAGAAAAAGTTAAGCAGTAGTCTTGGATTTCACATCATGCAAAAACACAAGTTTTCAGTTACTGTTTTGACTGACACCTTCCACTCAAGTGGACATCTTTTTAAATGTCAAATGCACAATTCATTTGCGAAACTTTATTTTAGTGTAGGTACCTGAGTTTTTCTGGTTGGTAACAGGTTTGCCCTCTGTGGGAATGCTGTGCTGGAAGATGTGTACTGTGTCCTGGACTGTCTGCCGATGCAGACACACCTCTAAAGGATCAATGCAAGTCGAGACGTTCTGGGCGAGCAGATATCGAGGCTCTGAGCGGAAGCGCTTGACAAATGCTGATGCTTTCTCCTGACTCAGTCCTGGGCAACAAACAAGGGCACAAACACCAAAGAAGGACACACAGTTTACAGTCCTGCAGTGTGATACTGTCCATTTAAACATTCACTTGTACATTGCGTAATCATGAATGGTGAGACATGTTGATCTATATATGACTTTCTGGGACACAAAATATGTTAGACAGAATGAAAGTGTCAGACTCTGTCTGAAATGATTGACAGCCAGCTCAGTTTGACTCCATTCATGTTTCTGGAGTTTGCCGGTGTTTAGCTTCTCTTTCACTTTACAAACCTTTCCATTTCAAATAATTACACGTAGGCATTCATTTTAACCCATTAAAAGTGTCAGTCCAGTGATTAACTCGAGCATAAGCGATCAAAAGTTAAAAGTCACATCTTTGCTTAGTCACTTTCAGCTGTAGTAGTAAACAGCTCGGGCTAGTTAGCCACACAATGCTACTACATTCACATGAACATTTGTGAAGCTCTGAGCCCTCAGCCCACACCCACGATCTGCGAGAGACAATATTTACACATACGCACCAGTGTCCATGTTTGCAGGTGAGGAGAGGAGGTGTTGGAGTCTGATTTGTAAGTCTTTGTTTATTTCATTCGCCGACAGCCAGTCAGTCCGTTCGGAATTCCGGAAACAGGAAATCCAGTAAAATCGCGTGTCTTTCTGTCTAGGTTGCCATGTCTGGCGAAACCCCTCCTTTCTAGAGGGTACAAACTTTGTACCCTACTCGTGGAAAGTAACCTTGAGTAGGCTACCACGTAAATACCATGGTATTCATTAAAATACACTGCCCCACTGAAGCTCCAGAAAGGAGGACTTTCCCCAGATATGGCGACCTCAATTTGAATTACGTTTAAAGTATTAAGTACTTTGTATTTTCTTTTCAACAATGGTTAAAAAAAAAAAAAAAAAAAAAAAAAAAAAAAATATATATATATATATATATATATATATATATATATATATATATATATATATATATATATATTAATAAATATTTATATATATATATATATATATATATATATATATATATATAGAGAGAGAGAGAGAGAGAGAGAGAGAATACCAAAATATATAAACGAAAATTAAATGATTTTACTTATTTAAAAATATTTAATACCACAAAACGTTTTACATTTGTGTACATAAAACATACCTATAATAAATATGTTGATGGTTAAATAAATAAATATGAAGGTTCTTAAACTTAATAAAATGTTGACTGTCAGCTTCTGTCAAACAGATTTAAAAGAAATTTCTATATTCTGTTTATATTCTGGTTTTGCCATTTAATTCATCCAATTAAATGGGCAGAAAAACAACAACAACAAAGTAACAGGGTAAGAAATTTTGGCCAGATTAGCTCAAAACATTTAAATAATACAAAATAATAGTTTCATTATTTTCTCTTGCAACATGAGTAACAGACTTAAATGGTTGAGCTTGGTGAATGCAGCACTGACTGAACTTACAGGGCTGTAAAACTGTGAAATTAAATATTTGACAAGTTGATAATTAAAAAATAGTTTTTTTTTTGTTTTGTTTTGTTTTTTTAATTTCAGTTAATTGAAAATTACATTTTATGCATTTAAAATTATGGTAGTTGTGCACTCCCCCTTCAAAGTCAATTTGTCACATTGTTTAATGTTTGTTGTTGTTTTATTATATGGACTCTTGTTTTGTAGTATGTTGTATTTCCTGTACCTCGTTTCTGTTTCCTGGTTGTTCCCCAGGTATGCTTTTCTCATTTATGCTGCCTTCACGTGATATTAATAATTTCACATTCTGGATTGTTTAATAAAATAAGCTTCAACCAGATTCTCAAACTTTGCTCCTTGAAACTCCAGTTTGACATTATAGTGGTTATAGTGTGGTTATGAATATGATAATGCTACTTTTTTTCTTATGCAATGAGAAATGTTTCAGTATTTTTCCAACTGCTATGACTACAGGCCTAATTTCTTTGATGCCATCGCCCAATAACATTTTAGACTTTGCCCTGAAAGTTTAGCTTCTAACTTTGGAATTGTAATAAGGGTGTGTGTCACTTAAGTCTGAAGTTTAGTACATTCAGTAAAGCAAAGACAACAAGGTTGAAGTCCAATACCAGGTAACATTATCTGCAACAGATTCTTTAAATCATTAAACCACACCAGGGCTTTCCATACAAAGCTTCTTTCTTTCTTTCTTTCTTTCTTTCTTTCTTTCTTTCTTTCTTTCTTTCTTTCTTTCTTTCTTTCTTTCTTTCTTTCTTTCTTTCTTTCTTTCTTTCTTTCTTTCTTTCTTTCTTTCTTTCTTTCTTTCTTTCTTTCTTTCTTTCTTTCTTTCTTTCTTTCTTTCTTTCTTTCTTTCTTTCTTTCTTTCTTTCTTTCTTTCTACTGTCATGATAATCATGAAAATGAAGGAAACAAATTCAAGCAAAAAACGATGTGAAAATGCTGCCCTCTAGTGGCTGTAAATTTTACTGTCACATGAAAACTACAAATTTAATGCTATAACCTCCACAGCTGCACTGACCTGAGTAAATACAATGTTTCTTAATAGATTTTTTTTTTTTTAAATTATCAATTCAAAGAACGTTTTTTTTAAATAGTATGGATGCTGCTACCGATATAGACGATGTTTACTGAAGTGGAACATTGTGTTGTAGTTCATGTAGATAATGTGCATCAAAATATGAAGAGAGCATTGAAATAAATTGTTAGAACTGTATTTAAAGTTGGTGTGTTTGTCGTCTCTGCAATCCCACATTCTGTCAGGAAACACTGGACAAAGAAGCAGCTCTAAGCTCTTCTCAGTCTCTGACTGATTTCACAATTCACCCACAAGATGGAGACTCTTGTGTATGTCCCAATCTGACAAACAAATGATTCCATATTTATTATTCTAGCTGAGGCAGATATTAGCAATGTATAATGAGTAACTCAGTATTCTCATTGGGTTTATAAGTAGTTGTTTATTTGTAAAAACAACTTGATAATGATTCAAAGAAAGCCAGTTTGTGCCAGATGAATTATCAAATACCCTCGCCTCCTTTTAAACCTGCATAGTGCCATGTTGTTGCTCATAAATAAATGTGGAATTTAATGCCAGATGTTGCTCAGTCCGGCTAATTCTTAAGGTTTTTCTGTGTTAGTAGCAGAAACAATAGTGCGGATGCTCTTATATAGAAGGGGGCAGATGGGGTCCCCTCTTCAAACAATGTGTGTAGCGTGGGGGAGGGTGTGATGCATTGAAAGTCATCCTTGACGAGATATCACCCTTTCACTAGTGTGACAGAGGGGGGAAAACTGCACGGGTTTATGTGAAAGCTCATAAACCCATATTACAGGAATGGAGAGCTTTAGCCACCGCCATCTGTCCGAAATTAACATTTGCGTGCAATGAGTTGCTGGTAAACAGAACATGATTTTTTTATTTTTTGCTTGTTTCATGGTATGTAAATATAGACTTATGAAGTGTTTTATTTATTTGTCAGATTGGGTGCATATATATGGTACATATCATGCAAATATTTAGTTTATTCTACAGGAAAATAAAGAAGTACACTATACACACACACACACACACACACACACACACACACACACATATATATATATATATATATATATATATATATATATATATATATATATATATATATATATATAGTGTGTGTATTCATGCAGCTCCTTATGAGGTTCCTCTGAGGGTTTGTTTTTTCCTCTGTGGAATCTGCTTATATCAGTTAAATGTAACACGGATAAACCATAGCATATGTGAACATGCTCTAGTCTGACTGCATCATCCCAATCCCATCCTATCTGGCCTGTATTCAACTGCGGATCCGTGAAAGCACACACCATTTTTACGCAATGGCATCATGTATCATAATTTCCACATTACTAAAGCTTCTGTAGTTTAAATGAAATAATCACCCATTTTATTTCCTGAGTAATGAGCTTTTCTACAGTGCGACTGGTAGAATAAACAAAGAAACCGAGTTTGATTGTTTCACATTGATTGCATTTCATGGATGGCCAGACTCAAAAGAACACAAGTGTTTTATAGTCATTTATTTTGCTCAATTTTCCCTCTGTAAATAGGAGCCAAATGTCTCAGTATCGGCTTGCCACATACCTCCACTCACACTGAGCATAGGCTTATGTATTTCAGATGACACTGGCGCACTGCTGAGTTTTTCCACAGAAATGTGAAATTGCGTGAGGTGGCTCTTTGTGTTCATGTAGTAGACGGCGCAGCATCACCTTGATGCGAATCTGGAATTAGAGAAGTGCTCGCCTCCGGCCCTGTGTTGACACAGGAGGAGTGTGAGTGTGTGTGACAAGAGGAGCTCACTGGGCACTGAGGACACTGTAAAATATGTATTCACTCTGTTTGAACAACATCCTTTTGTCCATCCATTAATTTATACTCAATTTTATGATTTTATTTTAAAGTGATTTTTTTTATTAGTAATGTAAATTCAAAGTTGTCGAAAAATGTGCAACCATTTTTTACTTGTAATTGTTTATTTGGTTCTCTACATTTTTCAGATTTCTGTTTTTGTTGAGTAGTATTTTGCACATTGGTACTAAGTTTTCAAAGCTCAAATACTGCGATAATAATAATAATAATAATAATAATGTAAAATTAAATAATAATAAAAATAAAGCTACATTAATTTACATAAATTTAATTAAATAATAATGATGATAATAATAAAGTTATTGTTAATAATAATAAAATTGAATTAAAATACAAATATCAAAATATTATTTTATAGGTACATTGGTACTAAGTTTTCAAAGCTCAAATACAGCAATAATAATAATAATAATAATAATGTAAAATTAAATAATAAAAATAAAACTACATTAATAATAAAATTAAACAATAATGATGATAAAGTTATTGTTAATAATAATACAAATAAAATTACATTAAAAATACATATATCAAAATATTATTTTATTGGTACACATTGGTACTAATTTTTCAAAGCTCAAATACTGCAATAATAATAATAATAATAATAATAATAATAATAAAGTCAAATTAAATAATAATTATAAAAATAAAATACAATTAAATAATAATGTGGATAATAAAGTTATTGTTCATAATAATAATAAAATTACAATAAAAATACATATATCAAAATATTATTTCATTGGTACACATTGGTACTAAGTTATCAAAGCTCAAATACTGCAATAATAATAATAATGTAAAATTAAATAATAATAAAAAATAAATAACATTAAATAATAATGATGATAATAAAGTTATTGTTAAGAATAATAATAAAATTACATTAAAAACACATATATCAAAATATTATTTTATAGGTAGGGTTGGTACTAAGTTTTCAAAGCTCAAATACTGCAATAATAATAATAATAATGTAAAATTAAATAATAATAAAAATAAAATAACATTAAATAATAATGATGATAATAAAGTTATTGTTAATAATAATAATAAAATTACATTAAAAATACATATATCAAAATATTATTTTATAGGTAGGTATTTTATATTATTTAATTTGTTAAAAATATTATTAAAATATTATTAAATATTATTATTATTATTGCAGTATTTGAGCTTTGAAAACTTGTACTAAGTTTTCAAAGCTCAAATACTGCAATAATAATAATAATAATAATAATGTCAAATTAAATAATAATTATAAAAATTAAATTAAATTAAATTTTATTATTTTATTATAATTTTATTATTATTCTTAATTATTATTATTATTATTATTATTATTGCAGTATTTGATTTATTATTATTATTATTATTATTATTATTATTATTTAAAAACAAATAACAATACATAATAATGATGATAATAAAGTTATTGTTAAGAATACAAATAAAATTACATTAAAAATACATATATCAAAATATTATTTTATTGGTACACATTGGTACTAAGTTTTGCAATAATAATAATAATAATAATAATATAAAACTAAATAATAATAAAACTTACATTAAAAATAAAATTAAATAATAATGATGATAATAAAGTTATTGTTAATAATAATAATAATAATAATAATAAAATTACATTAAAAATCAAAATATTATTTTATTGGTAAACATTGGTGCTAAGTTTTCAAAACTCAAGTACTGACATAATAATGTCAAATTAAATAATAACATTTTACATTATTATTATTAATAATGAATAAAAATAAATATTAAATAATAATAAAAATTAAATAATACAATAATAACAAATATTTTTTACAGATATTGTTAATAATAATAATAAAACAATTACATTAAAAATACATATATCAAAATATTTATATAAAAATATTATTTTTTGTTTAATATTATATATATGCATATTTTTATAACAACAAAAATATTATATTATTAATAATAACAATTAAATTAGATTAAAAATACATATATCAAAATATGTATTTAAAATATTTATACATTTTTGTTTAATACTATATATATATATATATATATAATATATGCATATTTTAATAACAACGAAAAATATGATATTAATATTAATAATAATAACCATTATTCCCTTATAATAATAATAATGTACTGTGGTAGAATTCTTAATCTACCATTATTCTTATTCTACCACGTATTAGACAGAGACGAGCTGCGCATTTAGAACTACGACTTTTATTTTTCACAACCCTGCGCCTATTTTTCAATGATGCTCTCGCATTTTTATCACCACCACCACCTCCTCCTGTGTTGTCATGTGACAAGCAGGATTTATACTTCGCTTTGCCGGAGAAAATCAAATCTCGACCAATCGCAGCCCGAGGGGGGCGTGTCTGCTGCTCCACATTTGACAGCCGCGGTCTCGGCTTCACATGACGTCACCCGCTGCTCTGCGCTCCTCCGGCAGAAACGCGCAAAGATGCTCTGAAAGCAAGACTGCAGCATCTCCGAATCAGAGCCTACAAAAACATCGCATCTCCTTCAAGCGCTCGTCCAGCGCTTCAACACCATCCAGCTCTATCTGCAGGGTTCGCATACCTGCATGCGGGATCCGCTGTTTTCCCCTTTCGCCTCTTGTACATTTCCCGTTGCTATTTATTATTCGCGCATCTTCCCAATTTTTAGCAGTGAATCTTTTGAGTTGTGCTGACCACTGAGGTCGCATATTGTTTTCAGCAGGAGAGCGCCATCGCAGAGGCACGAGTGAGGACGTTCCCCACATCACTTGTTATTAATATCAGTAACAGCCTGAGCAAAATCGAGCCACTGGATATCGATGCGTCTTTCGTTCTGTATCTAGGCTGCTACGGAGGATCGACGCACCCCAAACATTCATATCATCGTGGTTTCACATTTAGCAACAACATATCTGCGTATCGCGTGTAGGGAAAACGAGAGCGAGCCTACAGCTTCTTTATAAAAAATGATGGCCGGTGGGGCAGTGCAGCAAAACGGGATTTTCTCCAATCCGCATCATCACAATCAACAGCCGCACATGGAGTCTGATCCCCCCGATTCCCGCAAAAGACCCCTGGAGACCCCGACGGAGGCCAGCAGCACCAAACGCACAAACACAGGAGGTAAGAGCCAACTGCTGCCTACACACAGGCAACTCACTCTTCCCAAAGACAAGTGCTTTGATGGGAAAGATGAAAGCAAAATCCTTCATGGCAAATTCATTCATTTTCGATTTCCACGGAGCATCTCGCCATCTAACGGGGTCATGCTTCACCGGACATGTGCATCTGAGATTTTAAATTCATATTTACAGTTCGCGTCCATTTTAAGTTGCCCTGAATTGGCGCTTGCGTCTAGTCTTACGCACCTACGACAGTCGTTTACCAAACACATCCTCGGTATTCCGAAATTAAAGGCTTATGTATGGAATAAAGGGGTTGTATATTACTAAATATAGGCTAATATCATGAGCACGACGTACACAAACATTAGAAAAAATGGCTCGTGCGTTACGCATCCTTGCTATCACCACAGATGACCTTGTGTTATGTTCCGGTGCCTTGAATCTATACTCTTTTATTTTGAAATTTAGCCCTGGAGACTCCGATTATGAATGATAAACGATTATAATATTTGTGTGAGATATAAAAATATAGTGTTATACCACTTGTATATATGAATTATAATATAGGTTGCAATAATATGTTAACGTAACTCAATTAAATTAAGTAAAAGCCTGATTTTTTACACATTTGCATGCTTCACCTGCTAAAATGATATTTGAAATTTCAGTGCTTGTTCAATATTTTACTGTAGCCTATTGTTTACACTGGACCCATGCTTGCTTTTTTATTATGCATTCCGGCAGATGCCATAAGAAGTGCACTACACTTGTCTGCTAAACTGTTATACAGGCTAGTCACCTAATTAAGCAATTAAAAACAACATAAGCTTGTATTTCTTTAACCCTTAAACAGTTTTTCAGCCGATTGGTAGATCGTAGTTTGTTAAGAGTGTAAAACGTTGTTTTTCTGATCTGTGATGATTAAATCCCCACCTTTAGTGTCATTAAGCAGGAAATCATTCTTATTTGAACTTCATGATATTTGGGGCAGAGCAGAAGATATAAAGCATCTTGATATTAGTGATATTAACGATATATCTCAGCTGATTGGCTGAGGTCAGTGTTTGTTTTCAGTAAAGCCCAGAATCTCTTATTTCACTTGCCAAAAGGGTTATTCGAAAAAACAAGTATTAGCAGTTACAGTTAAAGGGTTAATAATGGCGCATAGATGAAGTGATTGGCGGATGTTTACATGTGAAAGAATCGATGCAGAAAGCATAATGAATTGTCAGTCAGAAGAAGCATGCTGGACCCGTGGGAGGCATAACCTGCAGATCCATTTGCTCAAATGAAAAGACTTTGATGCTTAAGAGATCTAGGCTTCACTGGAATTTATTTACCAAGACAGATTATTCTATGGGGTTCCCATAGCTATGGAAGGGGAGTATTAATATTGTCATTTCCAGGCCTGCAAATGACAAAGAAATTATTCAAATCTTGAAATGTCATGGAAGGATAATGGAAATTTCTATTGGTAATATACAATTTTGTGTTGCTATGCTTAACTATTAAATATCGCCAGTTAGAAATTGCTCTTTGTGCATGCAATCTCTATTAAATTATTTTTAAAAGCCTTAGCCAGTTACGTAGTGTAAAAGTTATGGAAATTCATTAACCAAAAGCTGTATATTCTGTGATTCAAATTTATTTCCATTATTTCAAAATAGTGTATTTATATGGTATCACATACAGTTAAACTTACATTTTACTTATTTTAGTATTATAATATGACATTGTTGTTCTGTCTTTAAGCATCTATATTTATATTAATTTATCTATATTTTTTAACTTAAATGTTAGGAATTCTGACAAATAATACAATGCAAATGCTTATTTTTTTTTTAAAAAAATGATTAATTTAGTGTTTTGCATCTCTAAGAGTTGGTAAGACATGTTGATAAATATGTGAAAGGGAATTTATATTTATATTAAAAAAAGAGAAAAGAGAAAAATATGGCATTTATTAACATGGTTGCATATTTAGAGTCAACATACCCGTAGCTTCTGTTTTGCAGCTCATATTTAAACACCAGCAGTTACACAGGCAGATCTCCAGCAAACTTAGTGTAAATCTGAACCAATTATGTCATTTTCTTGGACTACTTTGGAGTTAAAACTAAGGATCCAGCTTAGCATACTGAAAACGGGAACAGCAACTGACAACAACAGTCCTGCTACGACAATAAGAGGTCTAATTTGTTTTCTTATAACATTTACTCTTTGATTTAATGTTTTCATACACGTAGGATTAGTATCATATTTTGTATGACTTGCATGTTGTTTTAACTCTTTATTTAGTAGATTAAATCATGATGTGGCTGACAAAGGATTGCATTTTGAAAAGCTGCCTGAAAACAAAGTTACAGACATTAAACTGAAAGTCAGTTGGCTTAAAAACAAGAATCATTTTCCTGCCAATTGTTCGTTAAGGCTATGTCTTCAAGTTCACCAAAGAGCCTCTCTCCACGTTCCCGAGCTGTCTCATAAGATGTAATGTTTTAATTTTGTAAATGGATGAACTGGCACAGGACAGTGCTTCCATTTACAAAAGGTCGTTTTAGGGGATACATGTCCTCGCTGGATGGCGTGAGGGGACTGTGACCCTTTGAGGCCGCAAGAAAGTGTGGACGTGTGTGGTTGTACAATCCTGTGTTGTTTTTACTATATAAAGACATTTTCGGATTCTGCTCGCCACTAGCGAGTAGCCTCTTTTTTAGATTCTCTTGCATGTGCATTTCAGCCCGCAGGATGAGAAAATAGACGCAGGATCCGTCTTAGAAGGGGTTGTTACGTAAACATGATTTGCCAGCTGTGTTTGAAGATTCACCCCCACCACCTCAGACATTATACGGGGGACCAATAACCGATTCGTCGCTGTCGCCCACCTTGTTCACTCACATCCTACAATGCAATACTCCCACCGGTTTTCAGATTACTGCAGTTTTTGATAGGCTCAGCAGAAAATACATTTAGGGTGCGCTGTGTTCTGCTCCCGCATCATTTGTTTGTTTCGCCTCTAATCATGATTATAGGTTGGGGCGATCGTTTCTTCCTGCTCCCCATCTCCCATCAATAGTTGCAATTCATTGATTATCCATGCAACCCTCAACCCATTGATCACCATACGATCACTTGAAAATGAAGGGGGCGCTGCTTCAGTTTTTTCTTTAATGCACTGCGTCAAAGAAAAAAAAATCTCATGCAGGATGGCGAGGATTTGGGAGGGCGTTGTGAAAGGCAGCCCCACATTGGATGATTTGCTCGCCTCTCTCGGCTTGCCTGCCTTGGAATGGAGGATGGGACCTGAGATGAATATGGATGAGATGAATGAAAGAAGCAATGCGAAAGCTTCGAGTCTTTGCGCTTGTTAGAACAAAGCATGCTGCTTTCTCTCACGTGCAGCAGTAGAATGTTTTATTTCGGAGTGCAATGTTTATATCGGAAGCCATTTTGGTCAGGCAGTTGCTTGGACAGCCGTGCAGGGAAAGCGGTCCTTTCATCACTCCACTAAAATTAGATGTTTGTTATGCTTAAGCACAAATGCTGTCTAACCCAATGATTAATTTGAAATCGAATACTGTATATAGTCAAAGACTAAAAAACAAAAGCAAATGTAAAAACAAAATATTCATTGCGTTGTGTCTGTTTTTGTAAAACCCCCAACATAAGCTCTCAGGAACCTTCAATCCTCAAGCTGACGTTGCTTATTCTTGAACCACAGGTCTCTTGGGAGTCTCTAGCAACCAATGATTTGTTTTTACACCCACTGGTTTATTATGAGTAATACCCATTTGTTTTTTTTTTTTTAATAATTCAGACTTCTCAGTGAGTATATTGCGTGTAATCATAAATGTACACGCAAGACAAGGTTTATTAAGATATAAAGTAGGTTGGAGGAAAGAATAACAGCATACCAACTTGTTCTTGTTTTGTTCCCGGTGTAGCACAATGGGAGGGACTCATTTCCCTCAAAGGCACTGCTACGGATATGCGTGTAGTGTAATCCACTGATTTTTCTCAGCCAGGGCTTTGTGTTGACAAGTGACAGGAAATAGGATTGATCCAACTCAAACTTGGGCTGTAGATGCTCCATGTTTTAGAAGAGAATAAACTGAGAATGCCTTTCCTTCTGATGTACTGATTATGGTTTATAGGCTTGTTAAAAGGAATATTCCGGGTTTAAGTTAAAGGATTAGTTCACTTTCAAATAAAATTTTCCTGATAATTTACTCAACCCCATGTCATCCAAGATGTTGCGTAAATTATCAGGAAATTTTTATTTGAAAGTCTTTCTTGAAAGTCTTTCTTTCTTCAGTTGAAAAGAAATTAAGGTTTTTTAATGAAAACATTCCAGGATTTTTCTCCATATAGTGGACTTCAATGGGCACCAAATGGTTAAAATTACAGTTTCAGTTTTTTTTGAAGTAAAATGGCCAATCGTTTCTCTAGATAAGACCCTTATTCCTCGTCTAGTATTGTTTAAAGCCCTTTGAAGCTGCACTGAAACTGTAATTTTGATCTTCAACCGTTTGGTGCCCATTGAAGTCCACTATATGGAGAAAAATCCTGGAATGTTTTCATCAAAAACCTTAATTTCTTTTCGACTGACGAAAGAAAGACATGAACATCTTGGATGACATGGGAGTGAGTAAATTATCAGGAAAATTTTACTTGAACGTGGACTAATCCTTTAAGCTCAATTTGTGGCATAATGTTGATTTTCTTTTGATTATTGACTGGTTTTTCTTTTGAACATTGACTGTTTTTTTCCCGCACTAAAATCATGTTAGCACGCATATTGCTTACGTCTTGTGGCTATGTTGTTAAAACAGTGAGTATATCAATGTTTACAGATTGGCCCTCTTTACTAATTTGTTTCTGTTCAAGAAAATGAGGCATTAATTCCTTTTTGTGGTAATCAACATTATGCCACAAGTGCTGTTGTTAATTGAGCATTGAATAATTTTTGAATTTACAATAATGCCATTGTATCTAGAACATTGTTATCAGGTCATGTTTAATTAAAAATAATAGTGAAAATCATTGGAAACCAAGAAGTCATTACTATAAAGTTCATTATTACTGCATCCTGTATCTTTATCCATGACGTCAACATTCATGTTCTTGATTAGAGCAGGAGGTTTGAAGGTAGACTCTGTCATTGACTCTGTCATGTGTCACTTTGTTTTGTTTTTCTATCTGACATTTCCACAAAGATTAATTTTCTCATTCACATTCTTTTAGAGAGATGCAACCAACCGGCCATCCATGATCCACCATTTTCATCAGATTTTGTCGGATTTCACGGTAATGTTTAATTTTCTGCCAAAATTACATACAGATCTTGTTATCTGCAAACCAGAGTCTACCTTTAACTTTATGATGTTTCTTTCTTTCTTTTTTTTCACTGCATAACCGCCACAATGCTTTGCTGCTCATAATTAAAGTAAAATGTGTAACCTTTAAAACAGCCTAATATTGTAATGAAAATGTGATGCTTGACATAATATCATGTGTCTAATGTATTACATTAATTAGAGTAGATAATGTCAGTCTGGATGCAGCCCCTTGGTCCAATTTATGACAGACTTTTGTTAGATGCTTTTTGAAGAGAGAATACTTATGTATGCATGATACACATTATTTATGAACCCCACGCCATATTAATCAAGGTTAAATTTAGACTCATCCAAATCAAAAGGAGGACAGTCTTAGCTCTGTGAGAAATCTGGGTCATTGCAGAAAAGCATGTATCTGTAGTGTTCTGTAGACGCAGTTTGAACCGCCTGTTTATAATGTGTGAAAACAACAGCAATTTTTAGTACGTGAGTGAAAAATCAGGACTTGTCATTTAGAGGTGTTTGGGAGCCTAGTTTTGAGTACATTTATTTATGTCACAGTAACCTCCATTATTCCCTTGTTGTTTATGTAACTCATAATCTGGTAGCATCCAGTACTTGTGTGGCTAAATATGATACTTCTTTAGTTAGAGATCTGCTTTGTTACACATCCAGATCAATTGGCATGTGATTCTAACGAGATTACCTAAAGAAGACGTAAACATTGTTAAAATCATCCCATTGCCTACTGTTAAAGGGATAGTTCACCCATAAAAAAAATAAAATCTCATATCATTTACTCACCCTCATGTCGTTCCAATCATGTTTGACATACTTTCTTCTTCAGTGAAACACAATATGTGATGTTTTGATGGATATCCAAGCCACTATGTTAAATATAATAAAAGTGAACAAGAACTGTGCTTTTCAAGTTCCAAAATGACAAAAAAGCACCATGAAAGAAAGTTTCATAAAAGTGCTCCATATAATAATCTTCTGAAGTTATAAAATAGCTTTATATGAGAAACAGACATTAAGTCATTATTCATTGAAAATGGCATTTGCTTGTTGAAATTACATCTGAATCATACAGAATCATTCTGTCGAGTCAGATCTTTTCAATGAATCAGTAGATCACAAAAACTCACTGAATCACTCATCAGTTACCAGCTCACCGGAGGCGACAACTGTCAGTGAATTACGAGTTAAATTTCAGTCAGTTCGCCACACGACAATGCGCACAAATCATATGGACTACTTTTATAGTCGAAAATATCTCCGGTCCCCATTCATTGTAATTTACATTGAAAAGAGAGATCAGTATTTTGTTCAAATTTACACTGTGCTCCACGGAAAGCCAAATATGTAGTGTCTATTTACACTAAGTGCAAATAGCATCCCTTGTTGGCAAATGCTATTTATACTAGCTCCGCCGAGTTTTTTGCAGAGCTCGCATTTATTTTCAATAAGAAATGGTCTATTAATGTTCTGAAAAATGGAAATAAACTGCGAATGAGAGTTTAATAATATTAAAAGTGTTTATTGGGTAGGATTAGGGGAAGGTGTATGGAGGGTTTTTATTCTCCCAATAAGGCAGCATCCATTTACATTCTATGATATTACTGCATCCTGTTAATGTACAAAAATACTGAGATGCAAATAGTATCTGCTAATATAAAGTATAGATAGCATCTAATTACTATTTACTCTTATTGCAAAGAACTGATACTTTTACATGGTGTAAATAGAATCTATTGCTATTTTCACCTATAGTGTAATTAGCATATCGCTAAGAAAATGCTGCTATTGTCACTAATAAGTGTAAATAGCATCAAATAGCCCTGAAAAATATCAGTTACAGAGCCCCTCACATGATATGCTAGAAAATAATATGTATATCATGGCCACAAATTAACAATTCGTTCCCAGGACTAATATGTCAGCATGTTTTTACTTATTTGTTCCCTCGTTGTGCACACAATATAATAACTTGTTCCCTTGATTTACTAAATCGTGGCCATGTTGTAATAATTTGTTCCCTTGTTTTAGTTAAATCAAAATGAGGCAATGAATTAGTTCAACAAGTCCACGTTTTACTAAAATGAGGGAATGAATCATGGGAACAAATTCTTAATATATATATATAGGTGAGTAAATAACAGTTATTTTGAACTATCCCTTTTACCATAAAACAAATCTCAAAACTCTCTATGATTTCCAGCTCAAAACAATCTGTGATGTGTGACGTTCATCTTGTTAACAGAACACTAACACTTCTCTTAATTTGGCTCACACGTAACTACAGACATGTGTCATTACTTTGTCAGTGATGCAGTTAAGTCGGGCTTTCGACCAAAACATGCCACGCATCCCGCCGTTGTTGCTGTTGTTTGTCCAGCTGCACTCTGAGATTAATACTCTGTGCAGTAGTCTATATCAATTTTACCCAATCATCAGTATTGGGCTGCAACTGCGTGTAGCTTAGCCTAGCCATCAGCCTAGCTTGACAAGATAAACTGCTTCTCCAGAATAACAATCTAATCTAAAGCGGCCGTCTTCTGGGAGCCGACACAGATTAATTGTGGTGGAATATTAAGTGCGTACCCAAGCGGCCCAGGCTGAAGGATACAATGTCATGTTAAAGTCACGGTGTAGGGACCATGTACTGTGCTTCTGCTGACCTGGATATGCTGCAGCCAGGTAGAGCCCAACAATAGATGAAGCACTTTACTGCCCCACCGCTGCTCCACTTTCAAGAAAACCTTTGCTGACCTTCCTCGAGAGGGACGTGAAATCAGGATGTCTTGTGCTACATTATATGTGCCATGCTATTCACTTGCTATAAATGGCTACTTCTACACATTACAATGTCTACTAATACGGCTTTTCAAATTCACCTTCTCTTTGCACTTTGATTGACATGTTTAACAAAATGTACCCTCATCCCTGATCCTTTCCTACTTGCATAACTTGCAATTTTCTTTTCCTACTAACCTGCACTAGATTTTTTTGTTCCTCTCTTGACTGTTAGCAGCCCTGCTTAACTTAAGCATTAATACTTGTGGTTCAGCTTTAATTACAACTCGTTAAGTCCACTGATCTTATTATAGTGGTCTTGTAGTTCTTTGCTGGTTTAGTATTTCAGTTTGACGTTTATTTATAGCTACCTTCTCTGATTGCCACTTAGGCAATCTGTTCATTTTCTCATAAGTCAGGCATTAAAGCGTCTACCAAAAATGTAAAGTGTCGAGCAAAAAAAGTGCTAGCATACGGTAGAGCTACTTTCTTTTTTTTTCAGATAACAATTCAATGCTAGACTCTCTAAAAGCCATAGGAAATAAAGCTATGTATAAATTCATGATGCATATATTCACTACCTGCTAAAATTTGGACATACTTTCTAATTCTTTACTACTTTATTCTACATTTCAGAATAATAACAATTAAGTTATCAAATCTGTGATGTAGCACAAATGGAAGTATGTGAATTATGTAGTGGCTAAAAATGTTTTCTTAAAAAGAAAAGTCTTATTTTAGCTTCTTTAAAGTAGCCACCCTTTGCATAGATTACAGCTATGCACACTCTGGGCATTCAACCAGCTTTGTGACGTGCCACCTGGGATGCTTTTTAAACAGTATATATTATTAAAGAAGTTCCCATGTATCCTGGACACTTGTTAGCTGCTTTTCCTGCTAAAATTAATCCATTAAAATATTAGGTTGTAGACATAATTTATATATGTCTACAAAACTAATTTCATACATTTAAGCGCAATCTTAAATTTAAACAATGTCAGATTACATAAAAAAGTTAAAATCTATTGCAAATATTTATTATTATTATTATTATTATTATTTTTATTATTAATGTCAGAAATGTTTTTAAAAATCTATTGCAAATATTTATTTAATAATAATCATAATAATAATTATTATTATTTTTGAATGTTTTATTATTTATTTCGTATATTAAAGAAAAATGTTTATTTAAATCTATTGCAAATATTTATTATTTTTATTATTAATGTCAGAAATTTTAAAAAAAATCTATTGCAAATATTTATTTAATAATAATCATAATAATAATAATTATTATTTTTGAATGTTTTATTATTTATTTCGTATATTAAAGAAAAATGTTTATTTAAATCTATTGCAAATATTTATTATTAGTAGTAATAATAGTATTGTAAATGTTTTTTTAAATCTTGATATTTGTTTGTTTTGTTTATCTGTTCATTTATTTTTTAATGTATGTTTCAGATTTTGGTAAATCTATTGCTGAGTTCATTTTTTCCCCTTTTTCTTTTTCCAGAGGAAGGCGAATATTTCTTAAAGGTGCTGATTCCAAGCTACGCCGCAGGCTCCATCATTGGCAAGGGTGGTCAGACTATTGTCCAGCTACAGAAAGAGACCGGGGCCACCATCAAGCTGTCCAAATCCAAAGACTTCTACCCGGGTAAGTCTCCTAATTCCAGAAAGCCTTGAAGGGAACCCTCATCAATCTCCTCATGTTTACTGGACCACTCTACCATCCAGTCTTTAAAGCACCTGGATTACTTTATATCTTAATCAATCCATGTTATTAGTCTATGCTAATACATTACCAAAGGTACCTCGCTCCCCAAGTCACTGCGACTCCTTCTTAATGAGAATCATATGGGACGCTGTCACCTTTGGGCTTGCAGCCACACCATATGGCCTTTATCAGAGCTCAGGTTGCACATAGTGCCAGATCAAGTGAGGACAATGAGCTGAGAGACTCGCAAGTATGGAGTTCAGAGCTCAAATGAATGCCGATACGATGTTTGAATGCTACTTTTAAGTACTATTAATATTCCGAGAGAAAAAGAGATGTTTTGTGTCTGTGTGTGTTGGAATTCTTTCAGATGTTTTTAGGGATGGGGTGACAGAGGAAACGAGAAGTGGTGGGGGGTTTCTGGGCTTTTACTTAAAAGGGCTTTGTGCGATTTGCTCATCCTCCCATCATCCTGGCACGTCCAACAGGGCACCTCTGTCCCTTTCCCCTTGGGATGTAGAGCATAGAGCGATGGCCAGCCATGGCAGATGCCAAATGCAAGACACCTCCTACCCACCCCCCCTTTCATTGGTTTTGGCAACCTTGAGTGCTCCAATGTCTAGAGCGAGGGGTGGGGGGGTTGCGATGGCTACTGAATTAAGGGAGAGGAACGTAGGCGAATAGTTGCCGGTGCTGTGCTAGGTTGTTCGAGTGCTTAATGGGGGGTTCTTCCTCTCCAGTGAAGCGGGCATCTGTATGGAAATTAGCTTGAGCTTTTCCTTGGGTGCGAGTCAAAAGTTCCACCTGCTGTGCTGCTCTCACGGTGGGGAAGGAGAGAACTCTTTCGCTTTTTAGGAAAGAAGTGTCCGGCGGTATATCTAAATCGCTAAACTGTTTCAATAGGCTCATCACATCTCCGAAGACATCGTCTGTGATAGAAGCCGCACTGGCATTTAATTTTGGCCAAAGCAGCGCTGACCAGAGCAGAGACATCCATTATTTCTGCGGAATGGATTTATTAGTTGTCTTCGCTCCAAATATAGCTCCTGCAGCATTTATTGGGAAACAGCCATATTTGACAACGACCTTGCATCTGTAAAGAACACTGTTCCATCTTAAAGACACCACAAGAGACTGCATAAATGTAGTTTAATATGTTGACATTTTTATTAATTAGCATGCAAATTCAAAACATAAAACGGGATGTTACAATTTTAGTTTGCACATAAATTAAAATTCTGTCATTATTTTTACACCCAAATGCAAATTCATGCAAATGCTTAAGCAGGATGTTAGAGTTAGTATTCACTACTTAAAAGGACAATTCACACAACAATGAAAATTTGTTTATTTACTCACACTCATTGTTCATCCAAACCTGTTTTCTGTGTAACATTAAAGGATATTAAAGGACTTTTGTCCACAGAAAAAAGTCATACAGGTTTAAAAACAACATGAGGGTGAACAATGATGACAGAATTTTCTTTTTTGGGTTAATTACTAAAAACACACTTTGAATTTAAAGACTTATGTTCCACAGCCTTTTGCATGAAAAAGCTGCACCAAAAGTCACAATTTAACGCACAAGACTCTCTCACAGCATTTTCATATACGAGTCCAGAGAGTTGCATCATCCTTTCTTCTTTATAATTGGCCGGCGCTCTTCCTCTCAGGTTTCCTGAGTGTGTACATTCTGATTTTTCCCTGTCCAAGTCACTGATCCCCATGCAGCCTCTCTGTCCCTTTCAGCAGTATCTAGCACAATATTAAAGCTCGCTCCTAATCTAGCACCGTGATTGCAGTTTTTAGTGTTTAATACCCAGAGAGCCATGCTGCCCTCCCCCACACATTATCAACATTACTGATTTCTCTGCTGTGTAATCTGCTTAAGACCTAAGCTTTGTGGCCAAAAGATGAAAAGCCGCAATATTACAAATCTAGGGGTAGAAATGAGATTTCTGTGTGTTTTATTCGTTTTTTTTTTATCTTGCTCTCTTACTTCAGCCTCATTTACTCACATTTTTATTTACGATGACCTTAGTGTTGCTTAGTATAATTCAAGCTGAGTCATCTTGTGAAAAAGAAGAACACTTTAGTACACTTTTACAAAGAGTACTTAGTATGTACTTTAGTAGTGAAAACTGAATGTGAATGTTAAATGAATGTCTTATCAGTTTAAATTTAAATTCAGTGCAATTAGTTAAGGTGTACATTTTTGACATACTTAAGTAGGACTTAAGTATATCTTTATATGTAATTTCATAATTATTACAATTGTCTTTTCCATATGGTTAAAGTGTACTGCCAAGCATTTAAAATTGAAACTTGTATGTCATGTAATATATTTGTAATAAACAGTTTTTTATGATGTTGCTGTTTAGTACATTTAGCCCTGGTTTCACAGACAAGGCTTAAGCTAGTCCTAGTCTAAAATACATGTTTGAGCTGTTTTAAAGGGATAGTTCACCCAAAAATGAAAATGTGATGTTTATCTGCTCACCCCCAGGGCATCCAAGATGTAGGTGACTTTGTTTCTTCAGTAGAACACAAATGATGTTGCGGTCTGTCAGTCGTATAATGCATGCCAATGGGAACTCCATCTATAAGAGTAAAAAAAAACATGCACAGACAAATCCAAATTAAACCCTGCGGCTCATGACGACACATTGATGTCCTAAGACACGAAACGATCGGTTTGTGCGAGAAACCGAACAGTATTTATATCATTTTTTACCTCTAATACACCACTATGTCCAACTGGCAGTTTGACATAGTGGTGCATTTCCCATTGACATGCATTATACGACTTACAGACCGCAACATCATTTGTGTTCTACTGAAGAAACAAAGTCACTTACATCTTGGATGCGCTGGGGGTAAGCAGATAAACATCAAATTTTTATTTTTGCGTGAACTATCCCTTTAACTGAAAGCCACTTACACTGACATATCTTAAAATATGTCAGTGCCATTGTTCTGTATCAAGATGCACACCAATAATGTTTTTTTTCTAGTGAACGTTTATAAAAGATATTTAAATATCCTAATTGAACTAAGGCCTATAATCCTGGCTTAGGCTAAGCCTTGTCTGTGAAACCGGGCCTTAAAATACTGTATTTACTTTAAATGTAATATTGGATAACACACTAAAATTAAAATCAAGTACTTTACATGTGTTTTAATATGTTAGTCAACACATCAAAATCAGTGCACTTCTTTAAAGCATGATAAAAGGTTAGTAAAACTTTAGTAAAACTTTTAATTTGACATTATTACAAAGTGTAATTAATATATATTATTTGCAAGGACGTATACTATTGGGCATTTTGGAATGGTGTTTCCTAGGGTTTTAATGTAAATACTATGATATATATATATCAAATTACCTTGTAATTACCATCGCTGTACTATAGTATCACCATAGAATGTTTTTTGTAAGGGAGCGCTAACACTTTAGAGGTTTGTGATAGAGTTAGCCCTTAATGCTACTTAATTAGCAAATGTTAGCAAGTAATTTTGCGACTTTTGTTTGTGTCTTGTATTCAGCCTGTGGAAGACTGTCATAAAAACTTTTCACACTCGAGGAGTGTTATGTTCAGAAGGTCGCTCAGGTCGCTTGTTAATCAGTCTGTCTGTGATCTCCATTAATATAGTGCTATGTGTAAGTGCTAGCCCACATGCTAACTGTCTTTAGCATGTAAAAGCACCATTGTCAGAGGTGGCGGGATAGTCAGCATCTGGGCTGTGGAGGAGAGACGAGGTACCCTTAATCCCTGTGGCTTTGTTTTCTTTTTCAGGCTTGTGACGTCATCTTCTGTGGCCGTTAGCCCACAGTGCCAGCCAGTGCCTGAGACTCACACAGTCAAACCGTCTTGTACAAAAGAGCCTTGCTTTCTAGAGCGAGTTTGACCCGAGTCTCATCATAGACAGAGCGATATAGAGAGAAACACTTAGCGAGGGGGATGATGGGAGTGATGGCGCAGACAGTGATCTTGAAAATGATGAAGATGCTAGTACATCAGAGTACATTTGTGATATAATTAGCATGTTGCCCACTTAGCCTTCTGACGCTTCCAATTAGATATGACTAGACCTTTTTCAGTGATCATCAGGAAGATCTTTAGAATGTGACACTTTCTTTCTTTCTTTTTCTTTCTTTCTTTCTTTCTTTCTTTCTTTCTTTCTTTCTTTCTTTCTTTTTTCTTTGTACTAAATTACAAATTCATCGAATCATTTCACATAATAATTAAGTGTCCGAAAAGTATATTCTTCAAGGTATATTATTTAAGTACTCTTTAAATATACATCTTTTAAAGGGTATCTTCCTAGTTTCCCCCTCTCTTTCATTTCTCTTTCCTCTTGGGTGTTGTACTTTTGCTGCTGTAATGTGTGGCTTTTCCATCAGATGTAATAAAAAACCTCAGAGGGACCTGCCATTAATAGAACACAGCAAATTTATTCCAGGGATCAATTTTTGCATCATGGGAGTGGTGCCGTGTCCTTTAGTCCAACCCTCCCCCTCGGCCGACCAATATCTCCAGTGCATCTCTATGAGGCTTTAGTACAAATACTATTGATTGATCCTTCCACTGCAAATAGACAGGATAAAGGATAAAATTCACCATGAGAACCGAAGAGAATAGCAGGTGCATTCCCTTTAAATTTGAAAAGCCAGTCTCCTTCCACTCAGGAAGTCCACTGACTAAATCATTTTGATAATTTGCTCCTCGACTCAATAGCGTTGATGGGGGATGCGAGTAACAGAACAATAAAATGCGATCTTTCACATTACTGGCTTAGAAACAATGAGGCTTATCTGCAGACACACACTTTGTCATTATTTACATACCGTCATGTCATTATAAACCTGTATATGGAACACAAAAGAAGATCATTGAATGAACATTGAGAAGTAAAAAAACTCACTGACTTTTTTGTACAATTGTATTGAGACATTCTTCAAAAGATCTTCTTTTGTGTTCCATAGAAGAAAGCCAGTTATATTGTGGACTACCAATAAATCGCCTTGTAGAAATGCTGACCAATATTTGACTTTTTTTTTTATCACATTGGCGGATATATTTTTCTGTTTGGCCGATAAGTGTCGGAAGCGAGACTTTTATTTTGACAGAGCTAACAAGACGCAAAGGAACTCCAATTCACCATCTTTGTTAGTTTACTAGAATCAAAAAATCTTGCCTATTTTCAAATTGTTTCTAATTTTGTAAATATAATGTAAAATAAATATAATATAATATTTAAATTGAATATTGTGATGTCATATATATCGGATTTATATCGGCCATCGGCTCTCTGAGATATCTTCATTTGTTTTAAAAAAAAACATTGGTTGACTACTGATATGATTATACAGGTTTGGAACAACATGAGATTAAATAAATGATAGAATTTTTATTTTTTGTGTAAACTTTTACTTTAATCTATTTTTTTTCTTCTGAATTTCAGCACCAGTTTTGTTGGAAAATCAACTGATTGACTGCTGAATTGACTTAAACTTTGTTTAAAATATGTTAGAATCATAAAATAAGTCAAAAAATGTAAAACACACACATTGAAATAGCGTATATATAAAGCTTTCTGAATATTGACCAATTCAGTTCCTCCAGCAGGCAGTGATTGCGTATGGTCCCGCTTATCCGGAGCCAGTATTTCTTATTGCGCTTGTTATAATAGATTTTCTCATCATGCAGTGTTTCTCATGGAAACTGTGAAAACAAACGAATTGATGTCAGTCCTGGAAACTAAAGCCAGTTATGAGATAACGGTAAACCATTTTGTAGATCTGAGAGCCTTTAATCCAGCATTCCTGTAGGTCTGAGCGGCGTTCCCTGTCTGTCATCCCTCAGACTCTGCATCATTAGACCAGGCACCGAGTGGGCGAGAGCTTATGGGCACAGAGCTTAGGACCTCAATAATGTCCCATGCTTGGGCGATGTGCGGAATAGTAAATTCTGACGAGGAGGATCTTGGATTTGAGAGCCAAAAATATCCCTCCAAAGGTTTGACCCATCTGTAAGTCCTTCCCGTGGTCTAAATAATAACCTCTGACACTGAGCTTACCGCCTGACACTCCTGTCATCGCTCATATTAGACTCTAAGTTGTGAGTGTTTGTGTCTCTGTCGGAGTATATCAAGGGATTTGAGATATTTATGACGGTGCAGTTATGTCTGGTCCCTCCGAAACACTGGGACAAAAAGATGCAGACATGGAAAGAAGTTGAGAGGGGAATGTCACAGTGAAGGGGGAGGAATGATTGAATATATAATTGTTGGAATGGTCAATGATGGGTCTAAACTGTGGAGGACAAAGAGGAGTGGTGGGCCACTCTTAATGACAATAGAAGCTTTTGACATTGTTGACGACACAGCTCCTCAAGAGTGGGGGGAGGTGCAGGCGCGCAGGCTGGTCTCCCATCTGCCTGAGGAGGTGTTGGTGTGTGTGTGTGTGATGATGCAGAGACAAAAAAACAAGAGTGAAAAGGAGAATGGCAAAAGTGAGAGTGCTGTGCACTGTGTAAATCTGAGTTTACTGAATTTGTTTAACATGACATATAGCAGTTATTAACTCATTTTGAGATTATCAGCATTATTATTGTTCAGAGCCTTAAATTATATAAAACATATGCCATTTTTATATATTATATATACATATAGTTTATTTATATATAAATATATTTATTAGATCATTATAGTTACCATCATTAAATTATTACGTATACATCAGCATCTCATCAGACATCAACCAGCAAGCTCTTTATCAATAGTGAAAAGCAAATGTCTGTAACTCATAGTAGTGGTTGTAGTTGTATCGAACAAGTCCTTTTTTTTTTTCTTTTTTTTTTGTAAAAATGCATTCTGGGTGTCAGTGGGAGTCCTGACGTGTTACATAAGTGGGCTTGTCTCTGTGCTTTTGTCTGAGTCTGTCAGTGGAGTAGATATGATGAATGTGTCAGTGGGAGACAGCCATCCTCATCTCTCGCCGCGTTCACTCTGTCATCTGCTGCACATTTTATGATGAGCTCATCAGTAAAACCCACCCCCCACGCTCTACGCTCAGCAATTCAGGGGCTTGACAGATTTTATCTATATGCATGGATTTTTACATACTTTTGGCGGGAGAAGCTTACTTGCAACTTTTGGCAAAAGTGAGTCACTTAGTTTGGATAAAATAATTTATAAATGTAATGTAAATGTATATCGATTTGAGTAAGTGGATATATTTTTTGGCACGAATACAGCAATTGATTTTGTGATACTGAAATAAAATGACCTTCCTATTCATATTTTTAAGATAAAACAGGGTATATATATATATATATATATATATATATAAATATATATATATAAGAGGTGTATCACGATACGGTATTATTGTGATACTCCAAGACATATGGTAAGTGGTTAACAAAAAATTTACTTTTGATTAAAATGCTAAATTTGGTATATTATTGGAAATGAATAAGCTCAGGACTCGCACAGGTCAATGATGACACCAGAATAAAAATATGAACAATTCTGAAGCTGAAAATACAGAATTATTTTTGACGAGTATGCTTGCACTCTGTCACTGACTAGATATATTTAAAATAATATAAGCCACTTTTTACTGGTAACATTAGACATTTGGCATTATCAGAACCGACAAATATTCCCCCATTGCATTATTATACATTATATTCAACATTATATAGTAGTTTAGTGTATTACTGACACTAAAACTCTGTAAACTTGATTTTTTCTCACACAGTAATTTTCATTTTGGTTGAACTATACACAATACATATTGTGATATATTGCGACATAATATATTGTTACACCCCTAATATATATATATATATATATATATATATATATATATATATATATGAAGACTTCAGATGCAAAAGCCTCTAAGTGCTGTCTGAAATTTTCTTATAAAATGAGCATTTTTATCAAGCTTGTTTGTTCATGTTCAGTTATTTCACTTTAATGGCAATTAATAGGTCCTTTTCATAGCCATTAAAGTGAAATAACTGAACATAAACATACAAGCTTGATAAAAATGCTCATTTTATAAGAAAATTTCAGACAGCACTTAGAGGCTTTTGCATCTGAAGTCTTCATATATATATATATATATATATATATATATACAACCATGTATTTATATATTTGGAAGATGCTTAATAAAGTCTTGTAAATTTTCATATTTTTTTCTTAAATTTGTAATACTTTAAAAAGTGTTTTTAATAATAACCCCCCCCCCCCCTTTGTTATTGTAAACAAAAGCTTTAAATTATTAAAATAAATTATCTAAAAACAGCATAAAAATTTCCAGCCTTGTCTAGATTGTGCAGTGTGACTCTGATGTCTTATAGCTGCACGCAAGGTGCAGAGGATCTGTCCCATGAAGGTGGGACCTCTCCTGGGGTTTGGTGCAGAGCTGAAGGGGGCGACACCCCCCATCCCCCTTTGTCACAGACACACCCTCCTCCCTACGGTTTCTCACTCCCCCCTTAGAGACAAAGCATGCTTTGTTAGTCTCTACACTCGGTTGCCTCAGAGATGGGAATTAAAGTGACGGCTCTAGAGGCAAGAGGTTCCCCTCTACCATCATCATTATTGCCGTCTTTCTCTGTTTCCCCAGCTACAGCAGGCAGGTAGACAGGCGACAAAGATGTCTCTCGCTTCTGTGCCGATGTCTGCCTCTGGGTTTAGAGCGAGACAGATGCGTGGTCTGAGAGAGAGAGAGAGAGTCAGCCGCAGTAAGGATGGATACTCTCGCAGTCCGGTCACGTAGAGAGGCCTTAGACTCCCATAGCCAATCGCATAACGGCATGTCCTCCATTTTGAAGTTCCCGCGAAGGAAAAAAAAAAGCGGTGGCAGATGCCCTGCTGCTCTCACTCGCAGATTAAAATGTAACGCAAACAGCAACCATACAACAATGTTGCACTGAGATATAAATTCAAATAAAAAATAATGTTATGTAAAATATATATTACATTAAATAAAAAATATTTTCTTAAAATTTATTTCAACAGGGTTCTCGTTAGATTTCTGAGCTAAAATAATATAGATATTCTCAAAATTGCTTAAAAAATAATTACAAAATGTACATCTCATTTTGAGTAACATTAAGATGAATGTATAATTAATATAATTGTTTTATTTTGACACTTAATCCAGAGAAGATGATTCAGAAGCAATCTTTAATCAAAATCAAGCATCATCATGTTAATCAAGCCATTTAATTAATAATCATTTTTTCACTGAAGCACAATCAAAAGACACAAAGGCCTCCAGCACATTTCTATAATCGTAGATCCACCATAATGACACCTGGCGGTTGCTGTGGCATGCCCTCTCGTTGCATAATGAGGTTATAAGTGCAAAATCATTTAATGCCTGTGTCCTGCATTGGGGCAATTTAGCATTTGCGCTGAGACATTTGGGGCTTAAATAAGAAAAGCCCCTTACATAAGATTAGGACAATGGAAAGCTGCATTGTGTAGAGTAGGGGGGCACCTTTCCTCTAAAACGGAAGGTGGTGAGGGATGACAAAGAAGAGTATTGAGTGTTGGCGGTGGGTTTCTTTTTGGAGCAAATCCAGCCTCGTCGCAGAGGGGACAAAGCTCCCCCTCTGTGCCTCAACAGAGCCTCTAAAGGCACAGAGTTCCGCAGCTGCCTCCCGCTCCGCCCATTTGCCTCCCAAAATCTCTAATCCCCACTGAATGACCCCCCGAACTCCCTTTCCCTCTCTCATACACACACTACCACCTTGAGCCCACCAGACTAGTGATTCATTTCTCCTTCGTTCCCCGTCAGCTGTCGAAACGTTCCCTTCAACACACCGGCTGTATGCTCGTATTAATTGCAGCAGATCGGCCATGGCCATGCTAATTATCTTTGACCCCTTCAGCCTTGCAGGAGTACTGCGTGTCTATGCGTCGACTATGGGTTAGAGAGTATACAATCGGAAATTTGCGTGCACAGATATCTAAATGCAAGACTGCTATTTGATATATATCCAGAGATATTGTACAGCCTATTTGATCATTTCTGGCACTAAAGCATAGGTTGTTAGAGCTGTTTGTGGGTCAGCTTTGGAGCTGAGGAGAACAGTTGTTCCTCAAGGGGACTCCTGAGATGGTCATGTGACCATGGCCTTCTAGAATTATGTAGCATGAGGACCAGGAGGGGTGCGGCCCATTGACCTTAACCAATTGTCACATTGATTTGATACCTTTTACTCATTGATACCATCAACGAGGAAATCATAAAAAAGAAAATATATATACAGTCAAACCAAAATTTATTCAGACACCTTGAACATTTTATTCATTATTACAGTTTATTCACTATAGTTTAAAAAATAAAATATGGCAAGATCTGAGTTAAACTGTGTCAGAAAAAAATATTCTTAATTATGTCAGAAAACACTTAAGCAAAACATGGTCAGGTCAAAGTGTCTGAATAATTTTTGGTTCCAAACTTTTATCAATTTTACTGGTAGTCCACTGTATGAAGAATTTTTGGGTATCATTTGTCACAGTTTACTTTATTTTTCTATTCTCACTTACATAAATGAACTATAGTATCCTGCACCCACTAGTAAAAATATACAAAAAATATCAAAAACGTCTGAATAATTTTTGAGTTGACTGTATGTGTGTGTGTGTGTGTATATATATATATATATGTTTTGTATATTTTAAAGTTTTATATTATAAAATTCATTTAGGGTAATGCCAATTGAAATTTAAAATTCAATATAATAATTAATTCAATATTCATATATATATACAGCCAAACCAAAAATTATTCAGACACTAGATATAATTTTTTATATATTTTTAGTGGGTGCAGGACACAGGACATAGTTCTTAAGTGTTATCTGACAGAATTAAGAATAATTTTTTTTCTGAGACAGTTTAATTCTGAGATCTTGTCATATTTTATTACCATTTTTTAAACTATAGTGAATAAACTGTAATAATGAATGAAATGTTCAAGGTTTGACTATATATATATATAATATCTTGTCATCCCTATGATTTTTTTAAATAGTTTTTTTTGTGTGTAATTTCTAGACTAGTAAAGTGAAAAAAAGATGCAGATTATAGTTTGCTATTCTTGTTACAGCAAGGCTGTATGATGTTGCCTTTTCAGTCACATGTAACCTACGGCCGCAGACACAAAGGAGATTGCTAATTGCTATTTTGCTGATTGCTAATTGCTATTTGCTTCTCAGCTATCGCCAAAGCCAAATGTTCCCCAAAACGTTTAGTTGATGCACCACTTGGGCTTTCCCAAAAAACTTCAAGCAAATAAGCAAGGATAAAACACCTAAAAAGATTGATCTTTCAGTCATTCCTGTTTGTCTTTTACTACTAAACTCTCAGTTTTCATGCCAAAACTTGAAGCAGAGGGGGGAAGATCCACACGTGCACTGAAGACTTCACAATCAGTGCTTTCAACCTTCGTACCCACTGTTTCACCTCCCTTGCCCATGCAGGGCAGGTGCAGGCAGAGGGGGCAGCTTTCAGAGCCTCCTTTGTCATGAAATGTTAGCACTATACTGCACAGGGTTTGGCTGGCCAGCTCCAGGAGCTCTATGCCAAATTTCAGGAAGGAGGATGAAAGCCAAGTCGATTGTGAAGACACCCACACCCTTTAACCGTAGAAACAAGCGTAATGCTTCTGTGTTCCTAACGGGGAGCTTCTTCATTCGGAGTGGCGTTTGCTAACTCCTGAAACTCCCTCAGCAGAGCTGAATAATGGTTCTGGTTACGTATGCATTTTGGCAGCCGCAGCAAAATGAAACTTCTCCTGACAGCCAGTGCTGATCGCGTCCTTTTAGACATGAGCTGTAGGTTTACCTAAGGCAGCCTAAAGGGGCTTTGGAGCTGAATCCTAATTGTACAGCAAGTCAAGCGCCTCTTGGTTGTGTCTATAGAGCTGCACAAGCTGAGTGCTGACTGCTGTAGTGGTGACCTGAGGCAGTATCATGATTGTCTGTGCAGCAGGGATGCTCAGAATTCAATTGAGAACGTCTTTCAAATCCTTGTTCACTTTCTAAATTTGAATTGAATTTAAATCGAGGTAGCAAACAGGATGCGCAACTGCAGTTCGAATTCAAATGTAAAGAAGTAGATTTAAAATAGAGAGTAGATTTCAACTAATTTTTAAAGGGGTGGTTGATTATGATTTCATTTTATTAACTTTAGTTAGCTTGTAATGTTGCTGTTGGACCATAAACAACATCTGCAAAGTTACGACGCTCAAAGTTCAATGCAAAGCGAGATATTTACTTTTTGAAAAAAAAAGAAATTGCTTTTTAAGGACTACAACAAACGACCGGTAGGGATTACAGCGAGCTTCTTCCCGGGTTAACCCTAAAATTTACATAAACCCTGCCCCTGAGAACACGCAACAAAGGGGGTGGGTCATTTTACGCCGGACGAGGGTCAGTTCAACTAGTCATGCTAGTCAGTGAGTTGAATCAACTCCACAGCAACTACATAAATTTACCCACTAACCATTCAGCAACGTCCAGTTGCATTCTAAAAGTTGCAACTTCTTCCTGAGTCTATCCATCAGTGTCCGACTCTGGTTTGAACAATGCAAGGTTGAACAACATTACTAACAATCGTGAGATTCTCCAGGTTTGTTGTTGTTGAGCAACCGAAGTGTGAGCTTCAACAGCTGGGTTCCGGAAGTAAAAAATCCCATTCATTTTCTCCAAAGGGGAATTGATATTTAACAATAACTTATAAACCATTAAAGATAGACCTCCTGTGAGTTAAGAGGTTGTTAATCAACAGTATATGCTTTTGTTGAAGCCATGTATTTTTTAAATAATTGTTTTTAACAACGGGCATCCTGGTGAGAATCTGCATTACCCATGTTTCTGCAAAGAAATCTGCAAACCAATCAGAGAATAGAAACAAGCAAATCACACCAAAAGAAAATTTTAGTGCCTGTCTACTCCCATGATGCACTGCAAATAACGTAATCATGTCAGTCTCCCTGTCAAACTAGTGTGTATATATGCATATTTTGCAATAAATGCAAACTATATTGTTTAAATATATATATAATTAACATTTTTATATTTATCCATCATTTTTAATTTGATTGTCATTCGCAATGCTTCATGGGATTGTAGTTCTTTCCCTCACTAAAGCTGTAAAATACACAGTCCTTCTCTTTTTGTCTGATTTTCAACTTTTTTGCTTCAAATCAAAGCATTATGTTGTGATTCACTTCGGAGCTGCTTGGTTTGGCTCATGGCCTTGTCTCTTTAATGAAGACCCTATGGGAAAAATGCATGGAAAAAATATTTCCGGAACCAAGGTTGCTGAAAATGCGGGTGAGCACTGTTGCATTTTTTTCAGTAAATTTTCTCTTCTGGTCATTCCAGTTCAAATTTCAGTTCAACTTGTGTGGTGTTGCCAATTAATTTCAGATTCACACTTTGAATTGAATTGAAAAGGAGACAATTCTTCAATTCATCCCAACCAACTTTTGAGAAGTGACGTGGCTGCTACCAGAGCGCAGTTCTTGGACCGCCAGCCCTGCATTACACAAACGCCTTCTGTCTGCACATCTGCATGCACATGCGAGATCCATTCATATGTTGGCAGTTGCATTCAGTGCATGTTCATTTCAAACACTCTGTATTTCTGCACGACTGTCAGTATATTCTCATGGTGCTGAGAGCCTTAAAAGGGGGTGGGGGTGTCTCATTTTCAGGTTGACTTCTCCGGCCTTGCTTGGCTCCTTAACCCCATTGCCTCACTCGAATTCCAGCTGTACGAAATGGGGAACAGATTGTGTGCATGATGTAAAACGGCAGGCATTCTCTCGTTGCTATGGATAAGGTCAACTGTTGAGTAAACTCTAAGCAGATTAATACACATTATGAAAAGTAGAAAACTGAAAACATGAGACTGAAGAATAAAAACAGAAAGCTTTTCTGGTGGTCTCTTGTAGCAGACAAAAAAAATAAAAAATAAAAGAAGTTAGTGGTAAAGGGTTACGATAAGGAGTGGGCTGGAAACTGAATCTTGGCTCAGGGTTCGGAGACACTGAAAACGCTGATAAAGAACCAGAGCAGAAAGCTGGCCCTGGACCTTCAGGCCTCAGCGCCTCAATCGGCTCGGAAGAGATGACTCACAGGCCAGTGGAGGAGGCCCGGACCGAAGAGGACTCTTAGCAATTAGCAGTGCTTTTATACATGACAGCTTTGGAGGAAAGTGGCAGTGGGTTTGAATGTAGGTCTTGTTGTAGGTTGTTTGGGGCAGCCATGCCAGCTGACTCAATCCGCCTATCGTTCAGGCGGGCAATGTTTAGACATCTTTGATGGACAGCAGGCAAGCAGAGACAGGTGTGTGTTGGGCTCCGAGCACTTGTGTGGAACCCAATACCTCCACAGGGAGATGCGCTCAACGAGTTGAGGACACGGAGTATTGTGGACGGGAAAAGCATTTAGATGTAGATTTAAGAAGGAAGTGTTTTGAGAGTGCCAAACAGGCTATGCTACGTTAGCATTCTGATATTCTAATAATAATGCCACGTTTTCCTGTTGCTCGCCATAATCTTACTCTTTCAGCTTTTGTATTTCGATTTTTCGAGCTTTCGATTTTCTTTTTCAATCCTCCTCTATTCTCATTAACTTGCACTTTATAGGTAGCAAAATGTGCTAATGTTGCTAGCGCACTGCTAAGCGTTTTTACTGAGATGCTTGGTTTAAAATTCAACTCATTTTGCAAATTGAGCTCTCTTTGTTTAGTGTTTTCATATTGTCTCGCTCATGTTATATGGCACAGTGTCAATTTTACCACTAGCTAGCTGAATTTATTGAAGCTGCAACCATTCATGCTGAAACATAAATAAAACTTTATTATGCAGGGATGTGATTTTTTTCTGTATTTACACGGATTTCTGTATTTTTAGACAAATACTATACAATTTTTAGAGAAGTATGACCCATGTAAATCGGATGGAAAATAATTAATTATTATTAATATTATTATTAAATTCTCATTTTTATTTTATAGTACACTATTAAAATTGCAACAGTAATACATTTATTGGTTTAATTTTTAAAATTTAAATAATAATAAAAAATTATTATTATTATATAGTCATATAGAATAGAGAAAAACATCTTATTTTTGTCTTTAGCTGATGATCACATACCTGATTATGGAAACATTGCAACTTAGAAATATTTGAAAGGCACAAAAATCCTTAAATAGACAAAATGGATGGACATTTACCAAGTGTCCCAACATTTTCGCACCTCTTATGGGGCAGACTGGGAATGGGATGACAAAGGCATTGTGACACAACCTCTCCATCATCTTGCTTAGTTTTCTCCTCTCTACAGCTTTCTTACAGCTTTATTATTCATACTAAAAGACGGAAAGAGGTGGAAGAGGGATCTTAATTGGGTTGTCCACGCTTTATGTACTGAATTATGGGAGCCAGTGGGTTACTTTCTTCTCTGTACCCTAATGTAGATGACCATCAGTGACTGTTTGAATCATTTGTGCAAGCCTGGAATTCACACCAGCTCCGGTTACCGCACGGCCTTTGGAGATTGCAAACGCGCTGTGGGTTACCAGGCGGTGTATACTGAGTGTGTGTGTTCAAGTGTGATAAAATTCCTGCTCTTGTAGCTTAATTCAAGCACGTTTTGAAGTGAATTGATACATGGTGAATAACGAAGAGAGTTTTTGTGTAGGTGTGCGACAAGCAAACATTTCCGAACATAAGTGTATTAGTGCATGTGCATGTTGACACGTGGGTCAGGCATTTTACTTGGGTTAGCGTGCTTTCAGTATAACAAGCTGTTATACGTGCGATGGATCTTCTTGTATTTGGCTGAGCAGTTGTTTGGTTGTAAACTGGACCAATATGCTAACTTAACATCCACAGGATCCTCTTGAGGATAGATGGTTTTGATAAATCTTCACAAACACAGATGCAATGGATTTGTAATGGAGTCCCAGTCCCAGTGTTAAATGCACATGACTAGAAACAATTAAAAATTCACATAATCCTTCTCAAGTGTGTGGAAGGTCTGACTGAAACCATAGTCTGTGTAACACTTGAAATCATTTCAGCAGTAAATTCATTGGCTGCAAAGCAGGGTGGCCTCTAACAAGGAGCAAACACTAAAGCATCTATGGATTTTACACCTTCTCTCCGTTCCCCTTGCAAGGCATAGGCAACTGGTCTGTTTAAACGTCTGCAGTCGTAAATCAGGGACTGTAACTCTTTCGAAAAAAGATCTGCTGAAAATACCTTTTGATATTTTTATTAGAAGACATAACTCACGTCGCGATCGATGATGCAAATGTCAAAGTCGTGAGTGTTAAGTGAAATGCTGCTCAAGCTAGTTTGTTAAACTTTCGATTTGCGAGTTTGAGTTCACGTTGAGAGAGCTGTCTGTCAGAACTGAGGTATTCGTCCAGTAATAACATCACATTCTTGTTTGAGTTTTAGATTTGTATGCAACAGATTTATGATAGTAAATAGCTGGTTGTGATCTTCAGGGCTTAGGTTAGGAGTTTAAGACCCGAGTCACATAAGATTACAGACCCAAATGTCTTTTGAAAACGACCCGTTTTGGCAGTCGTGTCCCTTTCTTTCTTCTGTCCCTTGAGATTAACCATCTCCAAATGCAGTTCCCTCTTCAGAAATCTGCATAACACACCCGTGGAGTTGGCCTGGGCTGCCTCTTGAGTCATTTCCTCATCAACAGTGAGTCAGTGTCTAAACCCATGGACCTAGTCTTTATTTTTATTCATTTCATATGTGAAATGTAAGAAATATATCCGGGCTATCACTCGGTTACATTTTATATTTTAATTAGTTAAATGAAATGCCAATAAATATTCTGAATGATCACAAGATGTCATTTATATAATTATTTGCCCACAAATGAAGATAATTCAAATACATTACATACATTACATTACATTACATTTTTTTTTATTTCAAATAAATGTTTTTTTTTTTTTTTTTTACTTTCAATTTATCAAATAATCCTGAAAATTAAAATGGTTTCCATAAAAACAGTTTTCAACATTGATAACAATAATAAGAAATGTTTCTTGAGCAGCAAATCAGAATATTAAAAATGATTTCTGAAGGATCATGTGACACTGAAGACTGGAGTAATGATGCTAAAAATTCAGCTTTGCTTCACAGGTATAAATTACATTTTAAAAAATATATTTTTACAGAAAAGAGTTTTTAAGTGGTCATGTCAATTTTAAATTCTAATAATATTTCACAATATTATAGTTTTTTGATCAAATAATTGCAGCCTTGGTGATCATAAGAAAAAACAATTAAAAAACACTTACCGACTCCAAATACTTGAACGGTAATGTACACTGTAAAAAAAAAT
This sequence comes from Megalobrama amblycephala, assembly GCF_018812025.1. NCBI lineage: Eukaryota > Metazoa > Chordata > Actinopteri > Cypriniformes > Xenocyprididae > Megalobrama > Megalobrama amblycephala. The sequence continues at coordinate 27,028,604 of NC_063059.1, forward strand.
CTGTTAAATTTACGGTAAAATAACGTATTTCATTAACTGATATAATGTTAATTTACCAACCTAATGAAGTACTAATATCTGTTTTGTACCTTTATAATACACTGACAGTCACCAAACACAGTGGTGATAAGAGTCACATGATGAATCAAAGTTCATCACAAGCTGAGGAGGACAATACTAATATATAGAAGGTGCACACAGTGTCATTCACACACACACTAAACACCATCATGGTAACATGCATGAAATTTTAAAAATGCAATAAACATTAATTTAACAACATTAGATGTAACATAAAACCCTAATGTACATAACTGATTAGAACAAAAATTAGAAAAACTAAGAAGAAACAGAGTTATTTCAACGAAAATATATCAAATGTGAAGTGTCACGCAGGGAATTGTGGGAATGTCAATTTACGTTTTTTCACTGTAAATTTTTACAATGAATTGTTATTTTTCACTTCCAAAAACTGTGAATTTAACGGTATTTTACCGTAAAATTACATTAAATGTACCGTTAGATCTATTACAGTTATTCACCGTATATAGTACGGAAACTTTCTGTAAACCAATTGACAGTTTTTCACCGCATTTTTACAGTCTTTTACTGTTAAAATCACGGTCATTTTTTACAGTGCTGAGTTGAAAACAGTGATAAAAACAAATTATTCTGAATATTAAGGGGAACAACGCATGCTGTATGACTCAAAAACGTTCTTCAAGCTTCTATTACTCTAATAATGAATTTAATGTAATGGTCAGGGGGCATGACTAATTCATTTTTTATTACATTTCTTAAACTGACAGCCCTAAATATATCACATCACATCTAAAATGCACAGATTACAACAATTGAGGAAAATATCCTCTTTTAAGCTAAAGTGGAAAGCTCCCTGGAGCCTTTGAAACAGTGTTAGGCACCTGGCAGGAACGTTTAGACCCCCCTTCCCATCTCCTACCTCTTTTTTTCATTCTTCATCTTTCTTTTGGAGAGTTTAGTTTCTCTCTGAGTAATGTTACCCCCTCTTTCCTCTCTTTATTGGTGGGTTGGACATATTGAATAAAGAATCTCTTTCCCTTTTATCGCGTTCCCTTCCTCACTGTGCTTCTTTCTCACTCGCTGCCTGTTGTTTTGTCTCTTGCTCTCTCTTTGTCCCTCTGTGAGGTCTTGGAGGGTGTGCAAGAAGGTCTTGAGAGGGTGAGAGAGAACATTAGGGAAGAGATGAGGACAGGATCCCAGCCCAGGCCAGGCATCTCTTCAGCTGTTTGCACGAAATGGGCCCCGTAACCATGACGACGTCACTATAGATGTGGGGGGCTGGGGACGGCTTAGGTCAAACTGAGGAAAAGGGGTGGACAAACCCAGCACTTCTCAATAAGAGTGACATCACTGAAGAGGAATTCACTCTTTCTTCCAGATCTTTTGTTATTCTTTGGAGACCCTTCTATCCTTCCTCTGCTGTTTAGAGAGGCTTGATGCATTGGAAAGGCAAAGCCGAACTGATTCAGGTTCACTTAAAAATAAAAATTCTGTCATCATTTACTCATCCTCATGTTGCTCTAAAACTGTATGACTTGCTTGTTTCTGTGGAAAACAAAAGAAGCGTTTTTTTGTTTTGTTTGTTTGTTAGTTTTGTCCATACAATGAAAGTCAATGAGGCACAATGTTGTTCTGGACCCCATTAACTTTCATTGTATCGACAAAAAACAGTTCAAAATAACTTTTAGTGTGTTCCACAGAAGAAAAGAAAGTCATAAAGGTTTGAAACAAAGACTGAATTCTCATTGTTGGGTGAACTATCCCTTTAAGAAGACTTGGAAAGCGAAATTCCCATCTGCCCTAGTGACTGCTTACATGGGTTAGTTTAGGCCCATAAAGAAACGTCTGGAATTGGAGCGTCCATCCAGCCTGACAGACTATAAAATACCGGTTCAAACAGCATAAAGAGATTCGAATGGAAACTCTTTCCGAATTTCCAGTCCCCATCTTTCTTCTTTCTCTTTACTGTTCATGATTACATAAGCACATGCAACACCCCGTCCTTTCTGTTTTAAAATAAAAACACATTACGTCATTAGCAGCTGCCCCACAATATTTTCAGGGTCTGCCAGTTGCTGTGGTGATGTGTCTTATGTCATATGCCTGGACTGGCCCCCCTCCCAAACATTCATGTAGTTATTAACATAATGGTGCACACTGACACCAACAGGACCCAGGTGTCCCCTGTTTTAATTCGCCCATCTCTGCAGTCAACACTTCATCTTGTAGTGGGTGCTTCATGCTGAAACAATGACCCATGTGCTCCTGTGGGACTCGTACGTGGAGGCTGCAATCAGCCGCTCTTTGATGGGCGGACAGGAAAATACGAGTCACTGAGGAAGGGAGATGGCTAGTTTTTTTATTCCCCCCACCTCCCCAACTCATTCTTCCTCTCGCTCTTGTTTTCTCCCCCCACTTTTTTCTTTCTCCTAACACCAAAGCCAGGAAACATCTGTAACCTCGTCCATGGGCAGGGTTGTATGTTCATGAAATCTCTAAGGCCGCTGTTGGAGTCTTTGGAGGGAGGCAATCAGGAAGCTTGTCAAAATTTGCTCGCACTGAGATACGGTTTAGAGACATTTCTTGGACAAGCCTGTACGGTGTATCTTCTGAAAGATTCTCCATGTGTCCCGGCAGCTGGTCTCATTTGTCATGTGCTACGCAGCAGTTTAATTGGTTATTAAGCCTCCTGTGGTCTTTTCTATGGGTTCAGAGCCCAATCTGAATCTTGTCAATCAATGGACCGATCCATCTTGCAGCTTTGGTGTTGTGGGACTTCTGATCAGCATTTGTGATCTCCATGACAGTGCACTATTCTCCCAATGGACAAGCACTGGACATCTGGTTTGGGAAGCATTTAGTGCTTTAAACCTGCTAATGAATTTTTTTATCATTATTATTAAAGGATTAGTCCACTTTTAAATACACTTTTCCTGATAAATTTACTCACCCCCATGTCATCCAAGATGTTCATGTCTTTCTTTCGTCAGTCGAAAAGAAATGAAGGTTTTTGAGGAAAACATTCCAGGATTTTTCTCTTTACAGTGGATTTCAATGGCTACCAACAGATTGAAGGTCAAAATCACAGTTTCAGTGCAGCTTCAAGGGCTTTAAACGATACCAGATGAGTAATAAGGGTCTTATCTAGCGAATCGATCGGCCATTTTCGAAAAAAATACAACCGTTTATGCTTTATAAATGCCTTGAACGTACTTTCCGCTTCCGCATTCTTCATAACGCTTACGCTGAATGTCCTACGCCTTCCCTATTCAAGTTACAGAAAAAAACGAAACTGCCGCCGCGTTCGTTCCGTAAGTAGAATAGGGAAGGCGTAGGACATTCAGCGTAAGCGTTATGAAGAATGCGGAAGCATTCCTGGAATGTTTTCCTCAAAAACCTTCATTTCTTTTCGACTGACGAAAGAAACACATGAACATCTTGGATGACGTGGGGGTGAGTAAATTTATCAGGAAAAGTGTATTTAAAAGTGGACTAATCCTTTAAACAAAAATAATTCAACAAATTCGTCTCTTCCCTGTCATTCTGCTACGCTATTCACGCTGCAGAGTGTCCGGGTTTTATGTCCGAACGCCGGTTCAGTATTGGCCGAATGCGTGTGATGCTGACGCAGGAGCCGGCCAATCCTGAGCCGGCGTTCTGATGTAGAACCCGGGAGCTCTGCGACGTAAATAGCGTAGCAGAAATACAGGGGAGAGACGAATTTGCGCAAAAAAAGTATTTCATAACATTAAGTTTGAACCACTGTAGTCACGTTGACTATTTTAACAATGTTTTTACTAGTTTTCCAGGCCTTGAATGTAGTAATTTCGTTGCTTTCAATGGAGGAAAAAAAAGCCCCTCGGATTTCATCAAAATATCTTAATTTGTGTTCTGGTCTTATGGGTTTGAAACAACGTGAGGGTGAGTAATTAATGACAGAAATTTCATTTTTGGGTGAACTAACCCTTTAAAAAAATCACCTTATTGGGGGGAATTGGCTATGGCGTCATTTTCAAAAGTACCTATCATTCTGACAGCAGTTTGCGGCAACACTGACTCTCCATCCGTGGCAGCAGCAGCAGCAGCAGCAGCACTCTGAGGAGAGATTAGAGGGCGTTCACACAGGACGCTTTCTCCTTTTCAAACAGCTAGACAGAGCTGGAACAAGGCGATGTCTTGTGACACGTTTCTGCTAGACTAATTTTAACCTGACACACCTTAAAAATTATGCCTGGCTATGGATGTCTGTACATAGACCAACAAAATAATGCAGATCTACCCTCTTCTTTCCACCTTCCTTGAGTACTACTAAGATTTATCTGTGTAGTGCTTGAGTAAACAAACTGATCAAAATATCCATCCATGTAGATAATTGGCAGGATATAGGCATTACCTCATATTGCTGCACTAGTATTTACCAGGTTTAATTGCCTCTTTTTTTAATGAGCTAACATTACATTCCATACAGTACATGTTCATGTTTTGTACATGCTCATGTGGTTTTGTTTAGTGGCCCTTATAGACTTCCATTGTCTGTTGCTGCAAGTCTTGATGGAGTCATTCTTTAGAACAGCCTTCCAGACACTCCATCACTCACGCAACTACAGAAAACAGGCCCTCATCCCCTCCTCTGTTTTACATGCTTTTGGGAAAAAAAGATTGGCATTCCTGTGAAGAAAGATAGGATAGCCTGTGCAATAACAATAATAATACTAATGTTCTCAATAGCTAAATCACCAAAGAGGAGCTCCATCTAGCATCAAGAACAAGGAATGAATGACTCATCATCTTAACAACTGTATAAAAACTATTTAGTATAAAAGTGAACAGAGCCAAGTAGGCATTCCCTAGGCAACTATATAAACTCCTCCGCACTGCCCAATACCTTTTCTTAGTTGTAACTCTTGGTCTGTATGGAAGCTGATTGTGTTTCCTTAAATGCTACTAGCACAAATCTCACACTTATTCTAAAATCAAATGATGATTAATAGGTCTGTAGGATAGTCTCTGGCCTCTGTGTCTATATGGATGGAGACCAAACCCTTAATTTCAGAAGCAGCACAGTGACTCACAGGGCCTGTATTTGAATCTAAATTTTAAACTACCGCCTGTGCAACTAGCATTCATTCTCTATGTACTTCGGCTATGCAGGAAAAATATATCTCTATTTTTTATCCTTTTCATGATATATATATATATGGTCCCACTTTATATTAAGTGGCCTTAACTACTATGTACTTACATTTAAATTGATCATTTGATACAATGCACTTATTGTGTACATACATGTTTTTACATTGTACTTATATTTTAAAAACACCTGCATGTAATTGGATCTGTAATTAATTTCTGTAATTACATTTATAATTACACTGTTACACTGACCCATCCCTTACACCTTACCCCTACCCTTAAAGGATTAGTCCACTTTTAAATACACTTTTCCTGATAAATTTACTCACCCCCATGTCATCCAAGATGTTCATGTCTTTCTTTCATCAGTCGAAAAGAAATTAAGGTTTTTGAGGAAAACATTCCAGGATTTTTCTCCTTACAGTGGATTTCAAAGGCTACCAACATATTGAAGGTCAAAATTACAGTTTCAGTGCAGCTTCAAGGGCTTTAAACGATACCAGATGAGTAATAAGGGTCTTATCTAGCAATTCGATCGATCATTTTCGAAAAAAATACAACCGTTTATGATTTATAAAAAAAATATCGCACTGAACGTACTTTCCGCTTCCGCATTCTTCATAACGCTTACGCTGAATGTTCTACGCCTTCCCTATTCTACTTACAGAACGAACGCGGCGCCAGTTTCGTTTTTTTCCGTAACTTGAATAGGGAAGGCGTAGGACATTCAGCGTAAGCGTTATGAAGAATGCGGAAGCGGAAAGTACGTTCAAGGCGATGTTTTGTTTATAAAGCATAAACGGTTGTATTTTTTTCGAAAATGGCCAATCGATTCGCTAGATAAGACACTTATTCCTCGTCTGGTATCGTTTAAAGCCCTTGAAGTTGCACTGAAACTGTGATTTTGACCTTCAATATGTTGGTAGCCATTTAAATCCACTGTAAGGAGAAAAATCCTGGAATGTTTTCCTCAAAAACCTTTATTTGATCAAAAATTATGCAAAAACAATAATATAGTGAAATATTACACTAATATAATTTGAAGATGTAATTAATTCCTGTGATGCAAAGCTGAATTTTCAGCATCATTACTGCAGTCTTTAGTCACATGATCGTTCATACATTAAATTAATATGCTGATTTGGTGCTCAAGAAACACTTCTTCTTATTATTATTCTGTTATTATATTATTCTGATGAAAATGTTTGTACTACAAGATTGTTTGATAAATAGAAAGTTCAAAAGAACCATGTATTTGTATCAATGTAAAAGTCTTTACAGTCACTTTGATCAGAATGTAATGCATCCTTTTGTTTAAAAAATATATGCTCCAGTCCAGTTTTTGTTTGATCCATTCTCTCTCATTTAATAAGTAAATGTTGGTTAATTTTATATTGTCAACCAAATAATATAAAATATATTGTGTATACTGTACATATAGTATTGCTCAGCCCTATGTGCTGTGTCTTAATGAGGAGGCAGAGAGCTGCTGAGGGGGGTGTTTATGTGTTTGGATGGGTGGTAAAGCAAACTGCCCATCACTTTCAATGAGCTTCATAGGCAGAAACTTAAACGTGTGTCAGAAAGTGTCCCTTCCGTTAGCAAGAGGGAAGAAGATCCTCAGTGACCTCTTTCTAAACCCCCCACCCCTTTCCCATATCCCGCTGAGTACACAACAGACACATCACAACCTCTCCAGGAACTCTTCATCCAGACAGTCAACACATCACATAAGCTTTCTGCTTGCATGCTATAACCTCGCCTGTGCAGCTATTTGGTATTTAACAAGTTGAGATCATTTAATGGTCATTGTGTGTGTATACGGTATATATATATATATATATATACACCATAAACTTAAATAATGTTTCAGAACTAGTTCTCCATCTCTGACAGTTGTTTGACTGGTGTTGTCCACACCCAACCCCCCCTCGTCTCCCTGCCAAAACAATGGTGATCTCTGCTCTAATAATCTACCACCCCGATTGGTCCGTCACAGATTACTCTTGGGCCGCCAGCTGTCGGGAGCTCAGCAAAGCTTTTTTTCCGTTTCTTTTTTGTAAGATCCCATCCATGATCCTGAGATTCCTCAATTTGAGCGTATTAACACGGCTTCATATACCTAGTCTGGGACCGAACCCAATTATTTTCATGCTAGTAAACAATAGAAGGTTAAAGGAAACCGGAAAACCCTACTGCGCCGTGCCGATAAGGGCCGATTCGCTTCCCAGCCTCTCGGGAGCCAAAAGATCCTGGCTTCGGATCAGTCTGCTTGCATTTTTTTCCCCTCTTGCCTTCTACTTCAGGCTTTTGTTTTATTTCTGAATCTGAATGGCAATGTTTAACTGCCTCACTTATGGTGCAATGTGATTTGTGTGGGTTTTGTAGGATAAATATCCCAGAAGCACTCTTTCAGGCAAAACGTTATAGCGTATAAGGATTAGTAACCAATCAGAGAACTGCAGTCGGCTAATTCCTTTAGAGTCTGCACCGAAACACAGTTAAACAATGGTGATTGTATGTGTGTGCATGCACTGAACATCCTCATGCTTTGCAGGAGAGATGGTGGAATTAGAGTTGAAACGCCGATATTGTATCAGAATTAATTGAAAGTGGAGACTTTGGGGCGTCTAATGGAAGGCTTTCTGTGAATAGGCTGCCAAAAATAGTAGCATTGCCAGGCGACTGTTATTGCAGCTGCTCCCATAACTTAAGTCTGCATGTACATAGATCCATGGTATTTACATGGGCAGATGCTCTAATGCTGCTTGTTTGACTCCTAACACAATGTCTGTAGTCTCTAGTGTAATGTGATTGATAGCCCAATGACTGACGGATTCACTCTATGATAACACATACTACTCTGATATGCTGTGCCTGTCATACAAACATTGCTCTATAATATTATATGATTTGGTTGAGTAAAAACAGAAAGTAATTATTAGCCATTTCTGATTTTGTCAGCTGATGATATTTTATGTCAAAAAAGTATTCCATTGCAGTTTCACTTCCAAACACCATCAATCGCAAGAACATGCTGTACGGCCTCAGTCTCACGCCAGCAACAGTAAAACAACTTTGGGTTACTGCTGAAATGGGTTCATATATAATCCTATTGACGTGATTTTATTAAATTATATTTTTTTGATGACATGGCAATCATCGTGGATTTGTTACGCACTGACATTACTAATATTAATCTGTAAGAGAAAGCATTCGAGAATAAGTATTTTTTGGCTGGTCATGTGATCTTAATATGGCTGCCCCAATGAGGCAACCTGAACGAATGTTTCCTTTAAAAAATCATTTTTAAAAACATTTTAATGAGGAAAAAAAAAATGCTCCTTTGGCCCTCACCTCATCACAGCACTGCGATTTTATTAATCATTTTACAGCACACTTTGGACAACATCTGTAAATCACAGTGAGGTTAAACTGGAGGTCTCTTTGTGTGTGTCTTTCAGGAACAACAGAGCGTGTCTGCTTGATCCAGGGCACTGTAGAGGCGCTGAACAGCGTCCATGACTTCATCGCGGAGAAGGTGCGGGAGATGCCGCAGAGCGCTCAGAAAACAGAGCCAGTTAGTATACTTCAGCCACAGACCACAGTCAATCCTGACCGTGTCAAACAGGTGAGGCTTCACTTCCTTTAACTCGCCCCATTTCCTGTTTCTTTCCATTTCCAGTTTCCTCTCTATCCTTGCTGAATTGCAGAGCACATGTACAAGATCTATATTTATATCAGTTGTTTTTTCGCACTTCTTTTTTTGATCTTATTCCCATTTGATAAGTTATAATAGAAAGCACAAGCAAACAGACCTATGAATATAGCCACAGAATGAAATGAAGTGTGAGGAGGGACATTTTGATTATATCATCCCTTCTAATAAACTGTTAACTCAGTCAAACAGGCCCCACTTGGTTTGGCCTTTGCATTATACAAGCAAACAAACTCTCGAAGATTCTGAGTGTGTTCCAATTAGACAAGTCATTGATTGTGTACCGGCTATCTGTTTAGGAGATTATCGCCACCGGTCACTCCATTATTATGGTCCATTGATCTGCTGGGCTCCTGCATTGTTGTCATCCACATCAATGATTCTTCTCCTTTATTTATCATTTGCTTAATTAAATCACCCTTAGGACAAAGAGAGAGAGAGAGTTGGCTGTCTTCATGAATAATTTACGACCGTTTTCTGTTCTTAATTTTTAGTTAAGCCTGTCCATTAAGGAAGTTTCTTCTTTGTGCTTATTGAGCAGTTTCTGTGAAGACAGCACCATAACCTGAATTCCTAGAACATAAGTCCAAGACGCTTACCCCTGCAGAGTTGCCGACCTAATTATTTATGCATGTAATTATAGGGCTTATCAGCGGAGCAACACATCTCACTTAAGTGCACACTATTGTCTCTGCTGGGACAGCATCACTGCATTCTGCTGCACTCTGCAATATGACAAGCTATATTTGTATGATATATACATACAGGGATGCAGAGAGATTAGATTGTGGTGATATACTAAAAATGTGCAATATGAGAGTGTACAGTTGAGCCATGACTAACTGTCCTTGAAAAAGTTGATCAAACTGTTGGTAGGCATTAGTACTTCAATTCAACATATGTTTTAGTTATATAATTAAATGTTATAATGAATTTTTTTTTTTTTTCACTAAATATGGTAAATAAAATGATTCCATATTTAATGAATTTTGGTATACAATATTTAATTATGTATATTCATTTATTTTTATATATTATAAATTATAAATTATAACATGATGTTTATTTTTTAATTTTACAATGACATATTCAGTTGTATAATGCAATATATAACAAATAAAGTTTATTCTAAAATTATATATATATAAGCAATACCTTTTTGCTTTTATAAAACGGTTACTACACAATACAAATATTAAAGCCAGAAATATGTATCAATGCAACTTTAATGAAAACTTTTTCTAAAAGGCTTCCTTCCGCCAGAAAAATTACGTGAACTTGAACGTGACCGTGACCGTGAACAGCAACAGAAGTTACATTATTACGCCATTAGATGGCAGCAAAGACTCTCTTTATGAGCGTGTCAGTCAGTAGCGAAGACTTTTATATTGAAAAGAATTGTTTCGAACACAGAACAAGACGCAACTGACAAATGCTTTGACTAGCGCTGTCAGTCACGGGAAAACCCCTTAACTGTTAAAAGGACAAGATAATACATCGGACATTTAAACAGATTTTTTATTATGAACATAGGACTGACCTGAAGGAAAATGCTAAATCTGAATGCAGGTAATAAACTCGCTCACTCAGTCTCTTTCTCACAGTACTCTTCTACATAATACAGTAAGCTTCAATGAACAATATTAATTGAGAACATACAGTTTACGTTGCTAAGAGTGGTTGCTAAGGGTGTTGTGTAGTGATACACAGAACCGTTGGGTGAAGCGGTCATAGCCGTGTTTTATCGTAAATAAAACACAGCTATTGACCAATCAGAATCAAGAACAGGAACACTAACCATTTTATAATATATATATATATATATATATATGTGTCACGGTACAAGTATTCATCCTGAACTGTACAGTTCAGTTCATGCAGTTAGACAATGAATATAGTCAGTCACAGGCGAGCCACACTTCAATTCAGAAGGGGGCGACTGCAGTAATGCAACAATGTTTGCTAACCACCACAATAGGAAAAAGTGCAGAAGAAGAACAGAAAATCTAGATGTGTAATCTCTCAACCAGTGTTTCAATTCTGAAAAGACATAAATAAAACAGCTTGAGAATAATATCTCATGTACCATTACATTTACCTCAGGCAAGTCATTTAGTGTCCACAGCATGTTAATTCACTAGAGAAATTAACTCCAGAGTAGGGCTGGACGATATGGCCAAAATTTATATCACGATATAATTCTTAATTTAGGTCGATACGATATAATTCCGATATCGATATGAACTATATAATAGCCTCAGAAAAACTGCCAAGAACGGCCACGACGGATTTCTGTACCTACAAACGTCTGAAAAAATAAATTTGTCAAATCTATGAAATCTCTTCCTATAAAACTATATAATATTTTAGAAATAAAAACAGTACAAATAAATTTATGTTCAGCTTTTATTTGAATTTAGCCTTCATACAAACATAAAAATAAACATAAGACTCACTCACTTTAGTAATATTAATGTCTTTAACATTAAACTATAACGTAGGCTGATTTTATTATTCTTAAAAGGTCATGAAACCCCAAAACCCCTGAGATGTAAACAGATATGTATAGGCTGCACATCACTGAAAACACTAAAGGTACTCAAAGTTATTCATAAGTGAAAAATAGTTACTTTTGCATTTTTCAGAGCGATTTCTGTCTTCCTGTTTGAAAAGCTGAGTCGGAGCAACGACACAAAATCTGACATAATCGTGTACTTTCGGCCCAAGTATGGGCATGGTCGAACATGCTGACATAGACCGTTTCGAGCGAATCTCGACATATATATTCATGACAAAAAGCTCATTTAATCCAATCACTGCGCTGTAGTATGCATAAGATTATAATTGCAGTATTATGCATGAGGAAGCATCACTTCTCTCGGAAGTGGATTGTTTTGCTGTAATCTACCAGCACAAATGGAAAATATGTTCGCATGAGATCGCATTACAGCGGATAATTCAAATAACACAAAAGTGCTGTTCATTCACTTCTGCCTGCTCTAGCTGCATTCAAACACACGAGCCGTAGGCTGTTTCCCTCAGCACCGCACGTGTGTTGTTTGTATTTTGCTCGCGATGCGGTCAGAACTGGAGTTTGAATACGAACACATGAAAAATACGATTGTTATTTTGATATACACGCGGAGCGCGCATATGCTCGGTTTCAGCGCGGAGCTCCGCGATTAGTTTAATAATACTAGCCATGTGACACATAGCTCATACAGAATAAAGTATCCGTGTTTAAAGTTTTTATTTCACACATTCTCCTGCACCAAACATTAACCAGCACGGTGTAGTTATGCACACATATTTTCATCAAGTTGTGGAAGCTTGTTCCATCGCATTTGCATCAGGTGTACTCATTTTGTAAAACTTGCCTCATTCGCGTTTGATCTTAGCGTACAACTGCTGAGCACTGGCTGGTGGCTGCATGTCTCTGTGGTGTACGTCATCACGCAAATAGCCAATCGCGTTCTGCTCTTTCTAACGGCTGCACCTCAAGTCAGTGATGCTGTAATGTATATCGAAATACCGGAAATGTGTTTAAAAATCATATCACCGTTATCGAAAAAAATTATATCGCGATATATATTGATATTGAATTATTGTCCAGCCCTACTCCAGAGGGGAGCATTTCAGTAAGTTTATGCACTATATTAGCTTATATATTTATTCATACTTTACCTGTTAATAATGTATTAATTATTTAATATGTTTAAATAAATTTGTCATGAAAAGTTATTACAGTAACTGTGTAAATGATTATATGAATTGGAGTAATAATTTTATAATTAGATTTAGAAGTTAATGCAAAACCTGCCTTATGTGCAATTTACATTTTTTGTAAATGTGTTGATTATTATATCTAAAAATAAATAGCAACTGAATTTAATAGTTTGGGCTCTGTTGTTATTTGTAACCTTTAATATTATAGTAATGTGCAAGAAAAGGCTCCTTGTATATAGTTTACAGCATTAGCTGAGGTAGATTTTACATTTTATCTTTAACATAATGTTAATTATAATTGAATTTATTTAAAGGGAGAGACACAATTTGTTCAATAAACCACTGTTTAGTTAAAAAAAGTAGGGAAAAAAAGCCATTTTAGATTAGTTTTCTCCCCGCTGCTGCACCGAACCCGTACTGTACCGTGACTTCAATACCGAGGTACGAACCGAACCATCATTTTTGTGTACTGTTACAACCCTAAAACATATGTGTAGTTCATTAATTCATTATATATTTTATGTCAGTATTTTGTTTATATTTTATTTCATTTGGCATCTCACTTTTTGCTAGTCAGAATTTTGCCAATGCCAGTCCGGTTTAGGCCACAGTGAGTTGTCAGTGAGGTCATATGATCTTGCATTGCCTTTGCGTTCTTTTCCAATTGTCACCACACGTGCGGCTGTCGTGGCATGTATCTCATTGCAGTACACACTGATTGAGAGATAGAGGGCAAGAATTAAAGTCATATTAACTGACAGCTGCTGATTTCGGGTCAGGAACGTCAACCGCTGAGCCTGCAACCAAATGGTCAGGGCAGGAGTGTGGCTGACACCTAACTTAATCCACCCGCCCTTCCACACGCACCCATCGGCACAGGAAATCAATCTGATCATCTAGATGGCTCATTGTTATGGACGCCTCATTGTTTCAGACAGAGTTTAACTGAACTCAAATGTTGAATTGCCAGCCTTTAGTGGCTTCCTCTTGTCAGCACAGGTTTCCTCTGCCTGCTTCCCACATCCTGTTTTTTCCTATCTACAAAGGAAATGGATCATTAATGCACAGGAATGCGAGAGTCCCTAATGTTGTCTATAGGTGGACACAGTTGGGCATTTTCGTCGCTGAAGAACTGGCAGATACTGTATATATGCGAGCAAAACGATGCACTTACTGCACACCCAAACAAATCAATCTCATTGTAATTTATTCAGCTGAAAATCTTTAGTTCTGCATATTACAATAATTCACTAAGCAATAAAGAGAAAAGAAACCCATATTCTGGACTTTCATTAAAGATCAGCTACAAAATTACTTTTGAATCTTATTCACATAGTATTTATGAATATTTTGATTTGGCACTGGAACTCCTGCTTCGCTTATGACTTTGAAAAGTGGAACAATTTCTCTGTAATCTCTATTTCTACATCAAAGAGAAAAGAATGATTTTCTCCATGCATCACTGGCCTTTTCCATAATAACCCACAGCTTTACTTCTATTATATTGATCAGTGGGATTGCCTTAAGTGGCTGTGCTGTTTCAAACCATCCTTTCCCTTCACGACACCACCAAAGCCAGCCTATTTAATTATCCTGCATCGTGAATCTAATAAAAGTTCTCATTGGAGCACTACGCCGCACACACACACATAGACAGCCAAGCGAAACACTGCTGTGTTCCCTGCTCATCTCCTAAATTAAAAGCGACATCAGGAAAATTGCTATAACGTCTAAAATTGAAAACAAACAAAAAAAACCTCTCTCTCACCCGATCGCCCAACCTTCCCTCCCCTCCCTGCTCCGGTCTCTGGAGGGATGGTGACTGGCTAAAATATTTTATGCCTTTTTTAACCTTCAAATCCATCAGCCTGCCAGGAAAAAGGTCACTGTCTCTCCACGGAGTATCGATCTCATTTCCAGAAGAGCCAATGGAGAGGGACAATCTTACACAACATTGGTTGTTGGACAAGGAAGTACATCCTCTAATGCCGGGCTCAAATCTCTTTTGGGTGAAAGAAAGGACAGATGCTGTCTGTGTTGTGTGTCTTTAGTATTTGCAGACTGGCAGTTTTGTTTGTTTATACAGTCACAGCGTGTTTGTGAAAAGCATGTGTAGATCTTACGCACACTACCTTACGATTTTTACAGGGTTCTCACAGTCATAGAATGTATGGACATATCAGGGAATTATGGTTTCCAGGTCTTGAAAAATCATGGGTTTTTTTTTTCATTTATATAAAATAAAATATTTAATTGGCTAAAATGTTTTTTTATGAATGTAATTCACAATTTTTCTTTTAGTTTTATTCAGATTTAAACATTCTTTGTGATTGCAATAACTAATAATTTCAAGACATAATTTTATAGTTATTGCACTCACAAATTGCACTCAAATACCAAGCCAAATCTACATTAACTCTAATTATACATTTCTAACTTGAGGCCCATTCACACCAAGAACGATAACTATAAAGATAACGATAAAGATATAGTTCTAAATATAATTCTAAAAATAAAAGAATAGCACTGTCCACTTCACAACTATAACAATAACGATATAGAGAAACGATATCATTAGGATCACTTTCAGAACGATAAAATACTGACAGCCAATCAGAATCCATTCTAATTTAAAGGTGCCCTAGAATTCAATATTGAATTTATATTGGCATAGTTAAATAACAAGAGTTCAGTACATGGAAATGACATACAGTGAGTTTCAAACTCCATTGTTTCCTCCTTCTTATATAAATCTCATTTGTTTAAAAGACCTCAGAAGAACAGGCGAATCTCAACATAACACCGACTGTTACGTAATAGTCGTGGTGTACGCCCCCAATATTTGCATGTGCCAGCCCATGATCGAGGCATTACACAAGGGCAGAACGTCTGGATGTGCACAGCTGAATCATCAGACTAGGTAAGCAAGCAAGAACAATAGCGAAAAATGGCAGATGAAGCAATAATAACTTACATGATCCATGATATTTTTAGTGATATTTGTAAATTGTCTTTCTAAATGTTTCGTAAGCATGTTTCTAATGTACTGTTAAATGTGGTTAAAGTTACCATCGTTTCTTACTGTATTCACGGAGACAAGAGAGCCGTCGCTATTTTCATTTTTAAACACTTGCAGTCTGTATAATGCATAAACACAACTTCATTCTTTATAAATCTCTCCAACAGTGTGTAATGTTAGCTTTAGCCACGCAGCACAGCCTCAAACTCATTCATAATCAAATGTAATACATCCAAATAAATACTATACTTACATGATCCGATGTATGCATGCAGCATGCATGACGAACATCTTGTAAAGATCCATTTTGAGGGTTATATTAGCTGTGTAAACTGTGTTTATGCTGTTCAAGGCAAGCGCGAGCTCCGGGGGAGGGGGAGCACGAGATTTTAAGGGGCCGCAACCTATATATCGGTGCATAGTTAATGATGCCCCAAAATAGGCAGTTAAAAAAATGAATTAAAAAAAATCTATGGGGTATTTTGAGCTGAAACTTCACAGACACATTCAGGGGACACCTTATATTACATCTTTTAAAAAGAAGTTCTAGGGCACCTTTAAGGGCTCACGTATTGACAACATTGCGGAGAAGTTAATCGCTGAGGTCCAGAAAAAGCCACCACCGTTTGACAAGTCAAACCCCCTTTTCAAGGATACTTTAAAGAAAATGGATATATGGAAAACAATCCGTCATACCCACGGAATAAATGGTGAGAAGTATTAACAATTATGCTTGGCTAGCAAACAGTGTAACATAAAATTACCTCAGGTATCCAGTGCTAGTTTCGACAACTAGCTTCCTTTAAAGTTGCAGTAAAAAAAGTCTAGGCGTTGTTTTTATTCCACTATATTGAATTTGTCAGCTAAATTCTCTGTTAGATTAGATCGATTACACTAGCTATTCACTCGAAACATAGCATGCTGAGGACATCTGCTGGTTAAAGGCTTGTAAATCCAACAAAACATCAAAAACATGTTGTAAACACTTTGAAACCGCAGCGTGAGCTTAGAATAAACAGACTGTTATCGTTTGTTGGTGTGGACGCAAATATAGTTATCGTTACAGTTATCTTTATAGTTATCGTTCTTGGTGTGAACAGGCCTTTACTCAGTTGTTTGTGATCTAATAATTTCAAAACATTATTTTATAACCAGAAACACCAAAAAGTCATAAAAATGCTGTTGTCATTCTACAATATATGCAACATAAAGCTCTGAAATCACATCTCCGATGGATGAAACAAGAGGATATTTATAAGTCAGAATGTTGAGCATTATTATCAGGGATTATATTGGCCATTCCAGAAGAATTGACAGGTCTATATCAAGTCTCACAGCAAGTGTCACACCTACCTTAAAAGCAGGTCGTCCTATTGATATTGGACTGGGGTGATCTCTTATTGTCTATGTGCGAGAGGATGTTCTCTATCCGAAGCTCGCACATCTCTAATCCTGAGCCAGACCCCTGGAGATATGAGTTGTAACATTCTTTGATGGATGCAGGACTTGAGCTGTCCGGAATGGCAGAAAAATCAATAATAAATTAGATCTTTATTAAATATGCATTTGTAAGGCGCATACTTCATTTGGTGTTGCTCTGTGTTTGAGTTCTGAAGAGAGCTGTGATGTTTCTGTGTCAAGGCTAGATCATAATGTCGAGATGGATATTTTCTGATGAAGTTTATTTTATGTAGATATCCATATTTAAATATCTTCAATTATGCAACCAAATTCTGTCATCATTTACTCACTCATTTAATTCCTGTATGACTTTCTTTTTTCTGTGGAATTCTGAAGAATGTTTTTTCCCCCCATAAAATTGTAAGTTGATGGGATCCGACGTCATTTAGGACCTCAGTGACTTTATTGTATAGACAAATTCTTCATTTATGTTACAGAGAAGAAAGTGTCACACGGGTTTGAAAAACATGATGTACATGATGACAATATTCTCATATTTTTATTCTCTGTATTTTCCATTTAAATAAGATTTCAGAATGTTTGTCACATTGTAGATGTTTATTCAAATTAATGTCAATCCGACCCTTTTAAATATTAATATTTATTGTTGAAGAGAGCAGCGCACTGGATTTTGGGGAGGCTGAGGACCTTATTTCAGTGTACTATGAGCGTGGCCATTACAGGACAGACTGTAGATTGTGATTTGGGGTTATTTAATGCAGTCTAAAGAGCTGAGGGTTAAAATTGCTTGTTTATATATGAATGAACCTGATATATTTTAATCATAAAAACATGTTAATTGCTTTGATACGTCTCCAAATATATCCTTTTTTTAGCATCATCATGTCTAAAAGTAGAAAAACAAGAAATTTAATACAGGTTAAATGCATTTCTTGGCACTACAAACTCATTGAGAAGCTCAAATGGCGTAATCCCTTGCCCGTTGCAGTTTGCTCTTGTGCTCAAAATATAAAACGACTTTCTGTGCCTGAACCTGACAGAAAGAATTATAGGGAGTGAAAATTGAGAGTGTGACCACTCATACAGGACCCTCGCTAGCAAACAACAACCTCTCACGACAGTCATAAGACCAAGGTGAGAAGGAGGAGGAGGACAGGGTGTTATTTTTAACTCGTATGGAGTCTTTTTTTTTTTTTTTTTGTCAATGCCAGCAGCCAGAGCACACAGGCAGATGCTGTATAGAGATGGGCGGCTAAGCCCGGGATCAGGAGACAGGCGATTAACCCAAAGGCAAGCGCTTAAGACTTCAAAGTGCAAACAGCTACGGCTCTAGAGTCAGGCACTGTTCCGGGGACAGAGGTTGGGAGGGGGGGAACAGTTGCTGTGTGCCCGAGTCGGGTGGGGTGCGCCAGGGGTCATTGTTTGAGACCCCTTGCCACCTTCAGGACTGTGTACATGTTGCTGGCACATCAGTAGAAAGTAGGGCTCCATGATTGATATCGCGATATGGCTTAGTGGGGTTGTCAAATCGCGCAGACTGCAATTTAATTTAATAAATATATGCGCTACTGACTCCAGAGTGGCTCATCCACATCCCATGATGCAGTGCTTCATCGGTACACGAGCTGCCCGTGTGCAAAATTTCACTTTGAAACCGGCAGCGCATACGTCCATTTGTCAGAAACCAGTCAAAATAAAGCTTGACGGTTTTACGTTTGAAAATGAAGAAATTAAGATGTAAATGTTAGTATTGTAATTTTACAGTTGTACTATAAAATAAAACTATTTTTATGAAATACTCGATTTTCTTATTTTATGATACAACAGTTACAATATTACAATATATTTATTTTTTAATGATTTAATAAGAATCATAATAAAAATCACAATTATGAATATTTTTATTAAATACTTAATTTCTCATTTTACAGTGCAACAGTTACAATGTCACAGTCTCTTTCTTATTTTTTTAAATATATTATTTAATTTTAATCACAATTAAAAAAAATCACAATTATTAATATTATTTTATACTGAATTGTTCAAAAATAGTGGGAATGCGATTGGAGTGGAGACTCGAGTGGAGAGAGTGGAGAGATATTTTAAGTGTGAACACCCAAATTAAAAATAAAATAAAAAGTCTAAACTAAAAAGTCTTCAGAAATAAAAAAAAAAAAGCTTCTTAAATCATTTTTATTTTGCATTTCTTCATATTGCAATATATATAGCAGAACAAGTAAATATCGTAATGTTAGGTTTTTTCCAGTATTGTGCAGCCCTAGTTGAAAGAGTTTAGAGGAAGTTTGAACTGCTTTTTTCAGTGGCAGAACGTTTTTTTAATGTGCAGCCGGATACGAAGACTCCTGGGGCTTCATCTGCCCGTTCAGCAAAAACCCACACAGAACGAGACTGTATCCTTTGATTAATTTGTTCTAGTCTCAGATGCTGCTCTCATTATTTTATTATTATTTTATTTTTTTGTTGTTGCAGCAATAGAACAAAGTAACACAGTCTGCATAAGGAGTACATACATGTCCTTCATGGCTGACCAATCTTTCATTGCCCATTACCCACAACCCCCTGCAGCATCCTCCCGACAATTCATCAAAGGCTTCTAGTCCCAGATGACTGGTGGCGCAGCAGCAGCAGGCATCTCTCTCTCTCTCTCTCTCTCTCTCTCTCTCTCTCTGTCTTGCACTCTTTATTTCTCCGTCTCAGCCTCCTCTTCCGCTCACTCTTTTATAGATAGATGGAGCGGGCTCTAGCTCAGCACTTGGATGCATTCAGTGAAATTAACCTGCATATGTGTTGACGCTGCTTGATTCCTACCCAACAAGCTCGATTCTATCAGCACTTCTCCTGCCAAATGCCATCATAGCAAATGATGGCATCATAAAGAAAGAGGCGGAGAGGAAGAGGAAGGAGCTGTGCTAAAAGTAGCAACAAATGCCACTTAATTATGCTAATAGTTATTTTGAAAAGAATCTATCATCTGTGTCATATTGTGGATATTTAGTGCACACGTAAGAGTGTTGGTAATAAAAAAATGGATATATATCGATTGGATAAAGTAATTAAACATTTATTTTCAGATATATTTTCTTTAAATTGAAGCATTTTGTGTGCATCTCTAAGCATTCATTTGTTAAGACTTTTTTTTATATATAAAACAACGCTTTTATTCAGCAAGGTCAGTATATGACAGTAAAGACATTTATAATGTTACAAAAGATTTAGAATTCAGTTTAACATCACATTTAATTTACAATTACATTTTAAAATGTAATAAAATAGAAAATATTTCACAGTATTTTAGTGAGCATAAGAGCATATTCAAAAACATAAAAAAACAACAACTTTTAAACAGTATATATATATATATATATAAGCATTATTATCAATCTTTTTAGTTGGAAAAATTCAATATTTATTAATTAATAGTATACATACAGTATATTTATTTAATAAAAACTTAATATATGAACATTTGGAGTCAAGATCTGGAGTTTGGAGGTGAAAATATTATTATTATTACTACACAGTATAAAAATTATTTTCATGATTAGTTATCACAACATTTTTTCTTTTGTCAAATCAGCTTATAATAATAATTAATGTGGCTCAGATAACACAATATTTTGAGTTTCTGTTGATTAAACCAATCGCCTTCATTGTAGTAACTCAAATTTTTAATTTCAATGAACTCAAAATTTAAGGCAACCAGGTAACTTACGTTTTTAAGTTAAACCAACAATTCTTTTTTACAGTGCATGAATTCAAAATCCAGTTTAAGCCTGGCAAAAAGTTTTAGGATTTTGAAAAGTGACAAAAGAAACATTATGATGTAAAAGCAAAAATAAATGGATGCTGCACATTGGTGGTGGTTGAGGAGATTCCCCCTTCCATATGTAAAGCGCTTTGAGTACCCAGAAAAGTGCTATATAATTGTAAGGAATTAGTATTATTATTAATATTAAATATTGCAGATTCAGATTTGGGGGTCACTAAACAATGTGACATTAAGTGAACTCCCTTACACAAAAGGTCACAATTTTAATAGATAATTAAAAAAAAAAAAAAAATTTTTTTCACTTTTGGACTGCACTGTATATGTTGTGATCAATCACATTCATCTCTGGTGCCAAAAACAATCCAGTGTCCAATACATTAAACAATAATCATGAATATGATTAATTTGCTCAAAATGCTCCCTATACAAGGTTCTGTTTATTCTAGCAAGATAAAAGGTGAATGTAGGAGTCCATGAAATTTCCTGTCGGCAGTTTTTCATTTCTATGCTAATTCGGTTGAGCTGAATGTGAGTTCGAGCTACAGTGGCAAGGCTAAACAGCCTCTGTAAAGACATGTCTGTGGGCAGCGAGCTTCAGCAGACCTTGAGGCAAAGAGTGAAAAGAACGAAGAGACTCACAAAAGAAACAAACGTAAAGGCTGAGCCGATCACCACCCCTCCCCAACCTCTCTCTCTCCTTTCCTCTAGTCTCTCCTTCGCTTTGTTCGTATACACACACACACATACAAAAACACGCCCCCACAGACACACATCCTTCTTCACTCACATCTACCCGCTCCTCTCGTCTCCCCTTTTTACAATTTTCATCTCTCTATCTGTCATTTTGACAGTGCAGATATTCTGAATCCAGCATTGTCAAAGCGCTCTCGGAGGGCTGGAGCTTTTCATTATACAGAGTAATTAACTGTCAAAGCGAACACCACACCGCATATTTTGTTTTCTCTCAATGCTACAGTGCGTAGATATATCCGGCAATGATCAAAGAGATCAAGCGCTAATTTGTCGGTTCAATTAATAAGTGAATATGTCAAGTTCTACAAATGAAATTCAGAAAGTGTGTGATGTTTTCGTACAGAATTGTTTGTAGTATATGAGCATATGCACTGTTATGGTACAAGTAGCTGGTGGTTTTAAGTGAATGGTTGCGAGAATATAAGGTGGGGGGTGGAAGGGTGGTTGGTTGGTTGCTATGCATCATTCCGACTCCCTTTCAGTCCCTCTTGAATGCTGGAGTTGAGTTTCCATGGAAACACTGACCCCTGGGAGTCGATGCTTTTCAGGAGGAGCCTCTTTTTACCTAGTGATTCACTGCTCAGGAAGTACAAGAACAAAACACACAAGCATCTTTATATTTATCTTCTAATACATAATTTTCTGGGCTCATCAGTGCTGCAATATTTTCCTATTTTTGTAATGTTAATTTCTATAATAATATTAGATTAATATTTCTATTTGCTATCCCTAAATTGCATATATATACTTTTTGTTTGTTTTGCATCTCAGATAAAGCAGTCAATTTAGTATTATTCATGTACTATTATAGTATTGATTCATATTTTGAATTAGCTTTTATTTTAAATAAATATGTATTTTTATCATTTTTTAAAAATATATATTTTATATCCTTATTTATCCTTATTTTTTTTTTTTAGTTTTAGTTTATTAGTTTTTAGTAATTTTAGTGCTTCAACTTAAACTTATTTAATTCATTTAGCTGCAACATTTCTAATCATTGTGTCAAAGTGTTTTTTCTAATATTTATATTTTATTTCAGCTAAGTCTTATCTAATATTTATTTATTTTATTTATAACGTTTTATCGAATATTTTTTTAAATTTTATTTCAGCTTATTTTAATTAGTGAAAAGTATTTTTAATAGTATTAGTTAAAAATTCCAACACTCAGATAAACTTTTTTTTTTTTTTTAAAGATTTGTTGTATTTTAATGTGACATTCTGCAGACATAAGTGAAAGAATTTTTTTTTTTTTTAGAAAAAATTCTAGATTTGGCTCACTGTCTCAAACTATAATTTCTTTATAACTATTTTAAACCAAATGTTTTTAATTCTTTTATACTATTTTATCGTTTTTGCAGTTAACAGCACCTAAAATATATTGAGCTATGAATCATGATGTTATTTGTACTGCCAACTGCCAACATTGAAACAAATTCAGATATTTGTAGGCAAGAAATCCCAAATAATTTTAATGAACATCAACTGTGCTTTTAGCAACATTTTAACAAGATCAGTATGTTCTGTGTAAAGCTTTGGTAAAAAGTACCAGTGCGAGTCACTGCTTGATCAGAGGAGCAAGCCTTTCTAAGTTAGGGAAGAAACCATGGTAACCACTGTTTACTCCCCCCCCCCCCCATTATAGAGGAAATTGTTTTCGTAGACATTGTCAAAAACATACTCAGAGAGAACACTACGTTGCTGTTGCACTAAATTACAAGATTATGCTCAGATGTCTTGATTTATGCTTTAATGATACAGCAATTGATGAAATGGCAACTTGAAGCAAAGTAATTACTGTAATGTCTAAAATCCAGGCTTTGGCTTAAACACATACAAGTGCAGTTGCCACAAAAGTAGTTGTTTGTGTTCAAAGACATTGGTTGTGCTGCAACTAATGGGCTCCCAGTGGATTTTTTTTTTTTTTTTTTTACACTTTTTACTTTTAAATCCCAAAACTGAGAAATGGCACTTGCTAGACTGGCATAATTGTACTAGTTTCACTAGAGTGACTCATAAACTAACACAGGCCTCTTATGCTTATGTTTCCTTCAGGCCAAGCTGATAGTGCCCAACAGTACAGCAGGGCTGATCATCGGTAAGGGCGGAGCCACAGTGAAGGCCGTCATGGAGCAGTCCGGTGCCTGGGTCCAGCTCTCACAGAAACCTGAAGGTATCAACCTGCAGGAGCGCGTCGTCACCATCAGCGGGGAGCCCGAGCAGAACCGTAAGGCCGTCGAGATCATTGTGCAGAAGATCCAGGAGGACCCACAGAGCAGCAGCTGTCTGAACATCAGCTACTCCAACATCTCCGGCCCCGTGGCCAACTCCAACCCCACTGGTTCTCCGTACGCCAACTCAGCTGAGGTGATGCCGGCTGCTGCCGCGGCAGCGGCGGCCACAGCCTCCAGTCTCCTGGGGCAGGCCAGTCTGGCTGGAGTGGGTGCTTTCCCCACCACCATGTCCAGCTTCTCAGGGAATGACCTGCTGGCTATCACGTCCGCACTAAACACGTTAGCCAGCTACGGATACAATACCAACTCCCTGGGTCTAGGGCTCAACCCTGCAGCGGCCTCAGGAGTCCTCGCCGCCGTGGCTGCAAGCGCTAACCCTGCTGCAGCCGCGGCCGCCAACCTGCTAGCCTCATACGCCAATGACGCGTCCACCAGCGCCGGCCACCCAGCAACCAGCCTGGGAGGTTTCACGCTAGGTTCGCTCGCCGCCGCCACTGGAGCCACCAACGGCTACCTGAGTGCCGCTTCTCCGCTGGTGGCGAGCTCCCTACTGGCCACTGAGAAGCTGACAGAGGGGGCCAAAGATGTGGTGGAGATTGCAGTGCCGGAGAACTTGGTGGGCGCCATTTTGGGGAAAGGAGGCAAAACGCTTGTGGAGTACCAAGAACTGACGGGAGCCCGCATTCAGATCTCTAAAAAAGGAGAGTTTGTTCCTGGCACCAGAAACCGTAAAGTTACCATTACCGGATCGCCAGCCGCTACACAGGCAGCCCAATATCTTATCAGCCAGCGAATCACATACGAGCAGGGTGTGAGGGCCACCAATCCGCAGAAGGTGGGCTAAAAACAGGGAGTATGAAAAAAGGAGAGAGAAAGAGTGGGGGATGGGGAAGATACAGAGAAAGATGGAGGGCGCGAATAACGACGAAAATCAGCCACATTGTTTGTGGGGAAAAATCTCAGTATTAAAAAAAAAACAGAGGAAAAATTCCTCTCCAAGTGGAAAATTTGAAAAAGAAAAATGTGTAAAATGTAAATATGGGTTTATTTCTTAAGTTTGAATCTTTTTGGAATTTTTATTGGTTGATTTTGTTTTGTTTTTCTTTTTGTTTTTTGTTTTTTTGTGCATTTTCCTGGACAGCAGTGAATGGCATTTCAACCTGGCATGCTGCCGCGCTGCAGTTCCCAGCAGGTGGGCAAGGTGGTCGGATGGGGGACAATGGGGTGGAGCAATCCCAGGAATCAGCCCTTTCCCCACCCCCATCCCCTCCTAGCTGACAGATTTTTGTTCTTTATTTTTAGTCTTTAGTTTAACTCCCACCCTTTCGCCCATGCCTCCTCTTTAAGAGGGTTTGAGACTGATTATATATCCCCCCCAGTCTGTGACACCCCATACCCCACCCCAGCCCCCCTCGCCCCAGCCCTCACGATCCCAGCCGGCCTGACCCTGCCCCATGCCGGGCAGGATAGGGCAGGGGATGCGAGGCTGCTGCAGGGTCTCAGCGTCACTAGACATTGACCTGGGGTTCCAGTTCGACCAGGTGCATTGCCACTACAGATGTTGTTAGCATAAGGGAAGCTTGTAGATCATGTTGCGGACATAGGCCAGGACGCAAAATGCACCTGAATCTTTCGTACCAGAGCTCCTAGAGTTTGTGGCATTTCTCTATGGGATTCGAGGTCTGGTGTTTATACAAATACTATTATCATTATTATTATTACTACTACTATTATTATTATTATTATTATTATTATTACAAATTATCATCACCATCAACGTTATTTATTAATATGATTTCACCCATAAGAACTGAGGTATTTCCTTTTTTTGTTTTTCTTAATCTGTGAATTCAGGTTGACATGAATGTAAAGACAATATTTTGGATTTAGTTTTTTATTTAAGTAGATTGAATCGTGTGTCCATGTAATATATGTCTTATTTAACGTCCAGTGATAACTGCACCGTCGGCACCAACAGAGAGAATAGGGGCAGATGTACTGTACAGTGATATTAATACAAAAAACACACACACAAACACACACCCTCAGCAAACTATTACCAGATTTAAATGCTGAAAATGCAACTAAACATACGCAGACTTGAAATCACAGTGGGACAAGACAATTTATTCACATATCTACTGAATGAGAATGTAGGTCTTTGCACAAGTCCAAGGGAGTGTATCAGAAAATGACTTTATATGAAAGCCAATCTCTTTCTGTAACGTCCCAAAACATATCCCCGTCTTTACTCTATGCTGCCCTTCTGCAGTGCGAGACATTGTGCACTTTGAGCCGCTGCAGTTGAATCTCTGCGCAAATGTGCTGGAAAATTTGCGTAGTTATTCCTTATCAAATCAGAAATTGGCCCTCAGAGCTCTGAGGCGTTTCATGAACACATACTACTGAACGACTACGAACAAATTCTGATCGGCACAGGTTGCTTAGTACCATGGTCTGCACTGGAAGTCCCTGGTTGTCTGCTCTATTGTGGCTAATATGATAGCCACCACATTTATCGAGTAACCGGTTCCAATCTGGTTCTGGTTGCATTATACTGAACAGGCTTGCCCATGTGAAGATCTTCCTGTGCAGGTCAGAACTACCCATGTGCGACGTATGTGCTGCTAATAAGGTCCTGTTTTCTTTTTGTTTTGAATCTGAGTACACTGAATTTCGTCTTAATGCACTGTGAAGTGTGGAGGCCGTGATGGAAGGCCAAAAAAAGTCAGGGTTTCTATATCGTTATCGTGTTGATGCATCACCATGATGGAATGTACTCATGTGGAACGTCTCATTTTTATAACAGCCTCCATGGAGTCAATGTATCGCTTACCGTACACTCTTAAAAATAAAGTTTCGAAAAGGGGGTTTTCGTATCGATGCCATGGAAGAACCGTTTTTGGTTCCTCGAAGAACCTTTCATTGAGCAGTTCTTAACAGAACCATTTGTTTCCTTAACGTGAAGAACATTTTAATGATCTAAAGAACCTTTCGCCACCGTAGAGAACCTTTTGTACGATGGAAACGTTCCACGGAAGATAAAGGTTCTTTATAGAACCATCAATGCCAATAAAGAACCTTTATTTTTAAGAGTGTAGGGCGGAAAGGAAGCCTGGATGGTTTGTTAGGTTGAGGTCAGACTCTTCTGAGCAGTTTTTTGGCATCATGTTGCAGTATCCAACCTTAACTTTCCAAGTGTGCACTAACTAACCGCCAGCCTACCGTGTATATTTATCGTGAAGGGGCAGAGGATGGTATACTTTGTATGTTTAAACTATGTGTCCTCCAAATCTATTCTGTGTCTAAACAACATATTGATTCTTTACCGGCTGGAATGAGCTTAAAAATACCAAACTGTTCCTCATTACCCACAAGACTTGTACACGTTAGCACAGAGAGCATTTCCCAAAGAAGAATCAGACCAACAGAGAAAGACAGAACTGTGCTCTCTCTCCCCCTGACTAAAATTATGATTCTTTCCTCTCCTTTGCTATTGGAGCACCAGGGAGAGTAAATCTGAACCGATTGGTAAGGAGGCTTCTTTATTCTCATCTAAAAACCATCACCTCCCCTCACCTCTTCTCAACCCCCCTTTTTACCTTTGTGCACCCCCATTCTGACACATCAACCCAGAGACCCTCTTTTCTCTCACATCTCTCCATGGGTGGCGATGTCTGGTGTAACAGTGCATGTCTGCTTGCCCTTTCACGAAACTGACAATGCGAAAGGGACGACGCGCCTACAGTTTAGAACTAGAAGCTTGCCGTAGATCATGTTCGAGCACATCACACCTTCAAAAAGGGACTTACTATGAGCCATCAATGTGTTTGTATGGTGTGCATGTGTGTGTAAATGCGTGTAAAGGTGACAAGTTATAGTATGGATAGATATGAATTTGTCAAGCAGTTGTGCCCTAGGTGAGGAGGTCTAACAAGCGTTTGAAACAGCAACGACCCCAAGTGCTCAGAAAGATAGTTGAACGTTTTTGAGGTGCAATGTGCATTTCTTTTTCAAATGAAGGGACACAATAGTTCAGACTTGAAGATTGAGACGAGGAAGCGATGGCAATCGAGCGCCTCCGCATTTTAGAGTGCATCTGTGCATTCGGTTTTATCCATGATGCAGTACTTCATCAGACACTTCAGAGCTTGTTCGGAGCTTGGTAGAGCCCCCAGATTAATTTTTCTGTTAAGAAACGTTACATGAACTTTCGATTTGATTAAGACACACGAAAAGCAAGATATTACTGTGACAATTCAATGTGAAAACTATAAAAAGGTGCCAACATAGTGTCAAGGAGCAGCTTTCTGTTTTGTTGTTTTTGTATTCAGTACTGAAAGTACATATGGGGGTTTCTGTTTGTTTTTTTGTTGTTGTTTTTTTTGTAACTGGGAAAATAGAACAAATGTGATGAGTACTGAAAGCAATATACGTAGTAGCATGTCGTCATGTCTTGTCCTTTTATTCTGTCTGTGTAGGAGCTTTGGATTTACCTAGATGTTGAGTAGATTTGCATATACTATTTTTTAAGTTGTGAAGATGCTGCTATTGAATAAGTGATGTACTAAAATTTAAGATTAAAAACATATCTGGTCAGTCATTTAGCAGGATGTGGTAGTTGTAAGAGGTGTAACTAAATGCTACATTGATAATGAAATAATTGCTATATCAATGGATTAAATAAACCTGTGCCAAAATAGATCTTTACAGATTTAAATGTGATTTAAACACCATTAGTTAAGAGCAGACATACTTTTGTAATTTAAAAAAAGAAAAAAAAATGTGAAAAGTGCCAAACAAGCCACAGTTAAGATATAACTAGTGGAGGTAAAGTGACTAGAGAAGCAAAAAATAGACATTAGCACTATAAGGTTGAGAGTTTTCTGCCCCCTTAAAACTAACTAGTCCTTGTTGAAAAGAAGGGATGGATTCATCTCATAGGCCAAACGAAAGCAGGGTGCCATGTGGCCATTAACACGCATCCCCGGGGCTAGAAGACTGCCGAGTTAGCTTAGCATGGTTAAAGTTTTATAAGTTATCAGCATTCTTAAGTCAGCCTTTTATAGTTCTGAAAATGTATTTTGTGAAGATAGATGTTATCTTTTTTGCACGTTGATATTTGCATGATACCAAGTGAAGCGTGGATTTAAAGAAAAAAGTGAAGACAAAAAAATCATACAAAAAAAACAAAAAAAAAAACAATTAGGCAATGTGCATTCATTTTGAGGACAAATCTTTGCATGGCAACAACAGTTCGAGCTATTAAATTAGCTTTTTCACATTTTTAACTTATTCTTTTTTAGTTTTGCTAAGACCAAGCTGGAGTTTTGTTGTCCTGTGAAAACTAGGCCACAGAAACCAAAATCATTCATAGCCATGGTCATATCCAGCGTCATAATAAGAGCACTCATTTTGTACAGACTTATCAATGTTTTGTGATAATTTATAAGAAAAACAATGGGAAAAGTTGGAAACGGAGGGTTAATTTAGTGACATTAACATTCAGACATGGTCGTGAATGTATCCACCACTACATAAGTTTGCATATCACTCTTTCGATCATGATTTTAGGGCTTGTGTTTGCTGTGTCAGTACTAACAACATCATTAGGCTTCTGTTCTTTAGCTTGTTCTGCCATCACTGCACATAAAGCTTGACCCATTATCACGAGAATATGCACTTTATAATTCTCTTACGCTTCACGCCACCCCAGATAAGAACAGCCCTGTTTCCGAATGAGAGCAAATGCAATGACACCGCTAAACTGCTTGAATCCTTTACCTCAGATCTCCACGAATAAAGGAAAGGGACGGGACTTTCCGATGACGTCACAATGCAATGATTGCGGCACTACTGTTTGCATGAGAAAGGATTGGCCAGATATTCGAAGCTGACCAAAAACGACAGAATAGTTTTTACGGAAATTGG
Source organism: Megalobrama amblycephala (assembly GCF_018812025.1). NCBI lineage: Eukaryota > Metazoa > Chordata > Actinopteri > Cypriniformes > Xenocyprididae > Megalobrama > Megalobrama amblycephala. The sequence goes on from NC_063059.1 coordinate 27,058,374, forward strand.
AAATGTTGTTATTTTGACAGTGTTTTTTATGATTAATATTAATGATAATAAGTGCCAAAAAGGGCATGTCTGATATATCATGAATATTGTTTTGTTTTTTCCTCTCTCTTTCTCTTTAAGGCCATCAAAATCGCACTGTGCTTAGTCATGGTTGCTTTTTAAGCTACGTCTCTGTGCGCAGTTGTGTTTTTGTGCATGCGTTTAGCAGTTTCGCGCCCACGTTTCTCTCCCAGGTCACTGGGATTGTCACGTCGAGATGAATGCAAACTTATGGTTTAGCTGATGTCGAGAAGGTCATTGCTTTTATGTGGGCGCATGGCTAGAGCTCGTCGCTCTTCCCAAACCCCACACGCCCCCCAAGTCCAACCCCACCCCCCCCCGGCCCCCACCCCCCACGCCATCAGAAGACGACAACCCGGGGTCACTTTTGAGCTCGTACCCATTGAAGCACCAGCAATGTTAGAATACATTTGTCATATCACTGTTCTGTTCTCTTTTTTATTTTCCTGTTTTTATTTGTACGACACTCTCTAACCTAGACCAAGTATAACAAAAATGTCATTCATATGTATCCTGTTTACTCTCCCTTTTTCTCCCTTTTGCACTTTCACTGCTCCCCTTTTTTCCAACCACTCCCCACTCTTCTGCCGACCTCCCCCTCACACCCTCCCAGACTTTCTCCTGAGTGCCAAACAAAAACAGTACCATTCCAAACTTTTTGAGTTCTCTTGTATGTTGGACATCCATTGGACGCACCCATGAAGCCAGCATGTTTCTCCATAACATGATGTCAGTCATGACGCCTCAACATTACCCAAAAAGCGAGCAGTAAAAGCAAGACCTGGATTAACACGGTAAAAACACGGCTGGCTACCTCTCATAAACTGCTTTTCCTAATTCTCTGTCATCTCTTCAACCTCCAGGACATCACTGATTGTGTGCCATAATGTTGGGGGCACTGTCACTCTCCTCACCCCCGAGTCTCTCCATTTGATTTTCTCGATGGAAAACATTAAGCGCAAGCAAAGAAAAAAAAAAAAAAATCCATTTTAATGGCAGGTTTCTTTTTGTTCCTTTAACATAAAACATGCTCAAAAAAGCTGAGGAGTGTGTAAACATCAGCCGTGCAGCCATCTTCTGTCTTCTGAACTTTGAACTTCTCACCCCTCATGAACTTTATTGACCTTCTTCCTCCCCTTCTATGTTCATCAAATGTTTGGACTTAAAATCTCCATTCCATCTCCAAACCTTTTTGAGACTGTGCAATTCTAGTTGAGATGATTGGATTTATTTTTCCTTCTTTTTTTTTTTTTTTTAAGTCATCATTGGGGACGAAAAATAATAATAATAAAAAAGACACACGTACACAAACATCAGTAAGATCCAAACTGTTTCCTCCACGATTTCATTATTTTCTCTCATTGTAAATATCTGTCAGATTTGGTTGAACTGTAACCAGAAACGTGTTCATCGTAATGGGGCTGGCAGCATAAAATCGCTTTTGTGGAGTGCGATATGAAGTTAAACTAAAGCAGCTCCTTTTTAGAAGAGCGTCAAGAAATTGCTCGAATGATTTAGTACTGTTGAAGATGGTCATAGAGCCACATACGCAGTGCTGAGACTGAAATCTGGACGAGGCCCCTCCGAATAATGCATATTCACCACTAACTAGACGCTAAACTAGATTAAGGTTAGCTTGAACTGATGGTAGTTGCTAATCTCATTGTACATATCAGACGTGTCGAGTGTAAATTGTGATACGTGTTGATTAGGTGTCTTGACCATTGCAGCGTCTGTTCACGAGACGAAGACGTTTCCCTGTGATGCCGAACGATCATTTTCATGCGTCTCAACCATGCTTGAGCTCCACATCTAATGTTTCTATGCTGCCAGCTTTGTTTTCTGATAACCCTTCATGAGCTTATTTATTTTCAAACTACTATACATTATTAATAAATGGCATCAAGAAACTAGACAAAAGGGAATGACTGGAAAGATGAATTACTGTTTTGTTTTTAGTATTTTAGTGTTTTTAACATCATCCATTAACTGACTTAAAAAAAGTATTAAATATTTAATGTAACTGTAGCATTGTGTTTGTACAAAAAATAGTGAGTTGTGTTTCTTGACTTGTGGATTACCAGTGAAGTCAGCAATTTAGTGCTAATATCTATTAAGTCGTTCCTTTTCTTTTTCTCTTTTCTTTTTTTATTTAAGGGTTATTATTTTCCGACAGCAACAGCAGTCATTATAAATGTTCATTTTACCATCACCTGTCTTCTGTTGTCTTATTCTTCACCTCCCACTACACTCAGTTTCATCAAATAACACATTGCAAGTTCGTGCCTGAAACCATGTGCTCGGTCTTGGGGGAGGGGCCATGCTGCGTGAGTGATGCGAGCGAGCGAGCGAGTGAGTGAACGAGCGAATGCGACTGCTTGCGAGAGGCTTGGCCGGGTGGGTGTTATGTCTTCTGTCCACCTAAAGCTAAAACCTGTTGGGTTTCCATTTACCAATGGAACCTGCTGATGTTATAGCTGAATCCCATCATGTAAGCCTAGTTGATTTTGATCGTCCATAACTCCCCTTCCTCCGTTTGCCAACCACTTTCCACCACTACCTTTTCCCTCCCCCTCTTACGAGCCATTCCCTCGCCACGCACCTCCCACGCCATGTGATGTTCTCCATCGATAACATACTACTCGACCAGACCCACATTAACTCTGTTCTCATGCCTGCAAAGGAGGCGATTGCCAGTCAACTCACCCTCCACTCATGATCCGCCACCATCCCTTACCGGCTGCCGGGGCCAGGCCCAAATTCTTAAAATAATAATGATTTAAAAAATGAGAAAAAGGAAAAAAAAAAAAAATACAGACAAGTGACTCTCAGGGTGTTTACGTAATCTACCTTACTCTGTGATCTCACAGAACCGCAACCCAGCTCTCCCTCAAGCTTTTTAAGGAACCCAAAGACAATTTACCATGTATGATTGCTTATCAAGTCTTCTTCAAGAAAACAAAACAACAACAACAACAACAACAGAATGATATGCACCCAATTAAAGGAGCAAGCAAAATGCTGTAATGTTTACAACCTTAATGAGACCAACGCTGTTGAAAGAATGTGTAGGAGTTCAAAGACAATTCTTTAATAATTACGTCCTTTCGAAGTGACTTCATTTTAATTGATCATTTCTATGTGATATGGAGTTATGTGTTAACTGAGGCATTTTGGAAACATTGCATGTTCCTCTTTTTTGCAATGACTTACATTTTTTTAAATGTCAGAATGGCTGGTACAGTGTAAAGTTAGAGCTACGTTTAGTTGCTAATAATAAACTACATTGATGTCAGTGTTCATCTCACATATCTTGGAGAAAGGTACCGGACTGTGGTCCGAAAAGAAAAGAAAAGAAAAGAAAAGAAAAAAAAAGAAAAAAACGTGATTGCGTTACTGTATAGAATTTGTTCATATTTGTATATGGTGACAGTGAAATAAAGGATGTACTGGAAGTATCAGGGACACGTGGGTAGAGTTTGAAGGGCCACTTACAACACCGACTGTAAAGCTCACAGTCATGAGGTAAGTTACATGAGGGGGAAAGTATCAATTTTGTTTTTTACATTGACATATTTTATCTTTATTTAATACAGTATATGAATAAGAAATACAAGATATAGATCCTTTAATGGAACTGGCATCTACTCCTAAAAACAAAATTCAACATTTTAAACAGTGAAATAAGCCTGAAAAAATCATATTTTAGTATGGGTGTCTTGAGTGTGACTGATATGCAAATGAAGCATGTGTGATGTAATCCAATGTAATTTGCCATCACATGCTTGGTAAAGCAAAGCCAGCGGTCGTTTTGCTCATAATGCATGTGGTTTCAGGATGAAGTCAATTCAAGATGATCTCAAAAACATGATAAAGTCTCTTGATCATTGTCATCCACCCACTTTTTCTGTGCACTAATTCATCCAACCTACAAAAACCACCTTCACCTTCCCAACATGTCTCCAAAGCCAACACCAGCTAAAAGCACCGTGGAAAATCCCAATGTAGTCATCGGTCAGCGGGCTTGACCGGTCTTCATGTTGGCTTCCAGCACATTGATCTGTGGTGGAGACCCCAGGGAAATTAACATTCACCGCATGATTAAAACCTGTCTCACCAAACCAACCATAAACTAAAGAAGTATCTCCAGTGTTCAGACAAAACGGCTCAATTTAATTGTTATTTTTTACTGATGGTCTTTTAAACACAGCGTTCAATTCCGATAGGATGTTTTGCAAAAAAAATTGATGCACGTTGAGGGATTTAAAAGTGTTTACTGGCAGCTTTGCTAAAAATCAAATGTAGGAATGTTTCTGACGCCAGCCGTCACGCAGAAGTACTGATTTCACAATCTAGCCACAATCCCATGATATCTATATCTGCATTCATAACTCGGCCCAAAGCTCCGAGCTCCTTTTTAAACATGGGAACTGTCATGATGAATAATTAGGTCTTTCAAGTGAAATCATCTCTCCCTCTCTCTGTATCCACTGGGAATGGTGAGCTGGTGTAGCCGAAGCTCCATCATTTCAAATGTATCCAATCTCGCTAATTGTGCACCTTTACCAGCCTTAGGCCATGATTGATTTTCCCCGCTCCAGCTCGGTTCCTTCCCCTCACCTCAAACCCAACAGGCTTTTTCTCGTTTCAGACCAGCTGTTCCAGAAAGCAAGCCTAATTGTTTCTGCCCCCCTTCTTTCCTCGGAGGGGGAGAGAGAGAGAGCAAGAAGCAGACAAGAATATGCTCTCAGCCCTCATAAATCCCTAGAGTTGGAAAGCAGACCTGTGGAACATGTGCAAAGATCTCCAGTCCTTAGTCCAGCACTTTTCAAGGGAGAACACGTATACTCTGTCCTGAGATCGCTTTGGTCTCTCTCAGCTATTTTTATTCAAATGGACTATCTTCGGATTTACCTTGAATACTGTATGTGCATTTGTTGAACGATATCTGTTGCAAATTTTCAAGTCATATTAGTTCAAGTGACCCTAAAATGTATTTGGACATTTAAAACACACTTTAAAAAAATAAAAAACATTTATATATATATATATATATATATATATATATATATATATATATATATATATATATATATATATATATATATATATATATATATATATATTTTATTTTTTTAAATAAATAATTTATATATATATATATATATATATATATATATATATATATATATATAAATTATTTATTTTATATAAGTTAAATATATAATTTAACTTTGTAAATTATAGACTAGATGAGCTTGATTTTGTTTGATGCACTTAATATATATATATATATATATATATATATATATATATATATATATATATATAAGTGCATCAAACAAAATCAAGCTCATCTAGTCTATAATTTACAAAGTTAAATTATATATTTAACATATATATATATATATATATATATATATATATATATATATATCAGTTAAATAATTATATATAATTAAATATGTAATTATCAATTAAATAGTCTATCTAGTCTATAATTTACAAAGTTAAATTATATATTTAACTGATATATATATATATATATATATATATATATATATATATACATACATAGATTTATAAAATAAGTTAAATATATCATTTCACTTTTTAAATGATAGACTATGAGCTTGATTTTGTTTGATATCTATCTATCTATCTATCTATAGTTATGCTAATACTATCATATATAGTTTAAAAAGTTTAATAAAACAAAAGTATAAAACTTTTGTGAAATGTATTTTTATATTTATCATACATTTTAATTATTATTTATCATAATTTGAACTGCTTAAGTGTCTAAATACTTTGTGGGGCCACTGTATGTTGTTTATAGATTTGTATGACAAAATGACTGAAGTACTACATTTCAACAGATGCATCATTATAAAATGTAATTCTGTGCAGAAAAAAAGTTGAAGACTGAAAAAAATGGCAGAACATCTGTCACTACAAATGTGTAAGAGTAAATCATTTTGATTTGCAATCTGAGCAACAGCTTTCTGGCTGCAAATAGGCCTCAGGAATGCATGAGCCGTAGATCTAAACAAGCAGAGCTGTCCCTCTTGTTTCCTCAGCTTCACAACAGGTTTCTGTCTGTGTGGTGGTGCTGAAGTGAACAGCATGAATTCAGCAGGAAACCTGTACTTTTAATCGGGCTGACTCCTTAAAAACAGCTAGTATACAGAATCAGTCAGTGTGACGCAGTCTAATCAATTTAAAGCCAGTGCATCTCGGATACATGAAGGCTTGTGCTGATACAGAGAGTAGCTGTCATGTCAAAGTGAGGTCTGGCCCACAGGAAGAGTATAAAACAAAAGTCAGCAATCTGAGTCACAGCAGAATACCACTTTGTCCTCGTTTTCCCCCAGATTACTTTGTGTATGAAAATATCAACTGAATATACAATATATATATATTACTTTTTGTATATTCAATGACTAATGCTAGTCTTCAATGTACAAATCTGACCTTAAATACTGTTGCTAAGACAAAACCAAATCAAATGGTGGTAAACTAACTGTGGTCCATAAGAATATGTCCTTTTATCAGCAATAATGTTCGAAACTTTATAAGCTACCTTTTTATGGCTTTGATATATTTGTTTGAATGTTGCAACATGTATTTTGACAAAATAGTACAAAAGTGACAAAAACAAATGATTAATCACTCCAATTAATGTACATTTCGAACACATTTCTTCTCAGTTACTTGTTTGTGTTTTAAGAAGTGCAATTTAGAAAGCAGACTGTACTACGCTGAAGCAAGAAAATGCTTTCTTATCCTACTGTGAAAGAAAACCGCAGGCTTCCAAGAAGATTTAATCATTGGTATTCAATTACATATATATATATATATATATATATATATATATATATATATATATATATAAAAAACACATTTAAACTCTAAATTCTGATTTAATTTTGCTCCCCCTTTTCTTTATTTAAAGAGTATAACATTTCCTTAAGTGGGAATGCCTTTTTGACAGACCAAAATATCCATCCAGTTCCATTTCACTCAATTTAAACTGGTTTCACGCAAACACTGAAAATGATTGTAATAGTTTTGTATGGTTTTTTGTTTCTTGCTGTTGTAATATTTCTAACAAATGAAGCTGATAAATTATCCTAGAGATCGTTCGTAATATAAGGAATAACTTTTAACATCAGTGTTTTATGAGTATATGTACATAAGATAAAGAAATAAATTAAGAAAGTTGCAATGCAAAGCTGTGATTTTAAAGCACTGTAGCGTGTACAGTGATTTGTTTTTATCAATTTTATGGTACATATGATATGTTCTGCATTTCTGCAGTTGTTGTTTTCTTTATGTTCATGAGCATATGCTTTAATAAATATGTTTTTTACAGTATATTGCTGAGGCCCAAGCCATTCTTATGACAAACTACAGTGGAGTGAATTTACAAAGCAACCCGCATATAGGTCATGCTTTCCTTATCTGTCCAGTGTGTATTTTTTCTAATTATCCATGAATTCTTGCTTCTATCTGTAATTAGCTTTGGTGCTGTTGTACATGGAAGCCTATCTCAAAAGTCTTTCATAGGTGATGTACGTTAGCGCTGATGAACCCTGCTGGGCTAATGAGGGATATAAATGCACAAGTTCGAGTCTGTCTGTGCAACTGCGCACCTCTGAGGGGCTTAATTGGGTCACTGCTTGCCACAGATATGACTAGCACAATGAAGACAACAATTTATGCTCCCAAGACGCAAGATAAAATAAGAAACGTCTTAGTTCTTGTATCCACGCTTTCTGTGTAGGTTGACGGTGCGAGACACCCGGCACGCAATGATAAACCTACATGCCTGTGGAGGAGGGTCTTTGTGATAAAAGGCTTGCCGGAACATACTAGATAGAAAACTGTAAATTGAAATATGTATCAAAGTGCATACCAAACAAAATAACTGTCACTTTTTTTCTATTCCAGCTTAATATGATGAGACAACAAAGTAAACCAGAAAAGAAAAATATAAAAGTCCCCTATATATATATACAGTAGTGGCCAAAAGTGATGTCTGGAGGGGATATTTGCACAATATTTGCTTTTCAGGTTCTATTAAACAATCAAAATATGAGGAGTATGTTATATTGGGAATAATAATACACTAAACTTGGTTAAGGTATTAAAAAAAATGATTTGGCAAGAAAGGCTCCAAATATTCAAAACTGCTAAATGTATCCATTTTAACAATATCCTTCTTGGTGGCAGAGAACAGCCTAATTAGCCATTTTGACTAAAGCTACGGTGGCTGAGAGAGCTCAAAGTGCTGCAACTGAAGAAAACACATGCAAATAGAAAAACAAATTCCTTCCAAATTTAAAAAAATATAGTTCTGTAACACTGTCCAAACAGCTGCCACTATACTTAATAGATATACATGTAAATGAAACTTGTAATATGCTCACTCCATAAAATTGCATATACCCTTTTCCAATATAAAGTCGAATGCACAATTTAATTTTTTTTCTGAAAGAACAGCATATTAGTATACCATATACACTGTATAAAACCCACAAAATAACATCTAATAATATAGCTAATACTTTCCACATAGTGATTTATTGAATTATAGGCTGGGAATAATGAGTGCAAGATAGGTATATGACCACAATTCGGTATGTACCAATTTTCCTTGGTTGGAACATCACTTTTTTATATATTTATAAATGTATATATATATATATATATATATATATATATATATATATATATATATATATATATATATATATATATATATATATATATATATATATATATATATATATATAAAACATTTTCAATGGCAGTCAATAGGGAAAAATGCTTTTTGTCTACAGAATGTGTTACATTCAGAGTTAGCAGAGGCTAACTAGTCCATGCGAACTAGCCAAACCTTGATCCATACAGCCTGACACTGTAACACTGATCAACCAATAGCACGATTTTGAGGCAGGACTATTCATTTGCCCTACCACTCATTATTTTGCAATTCCATTTAGTTGCGTTATTGGCACAAAAATAACACTCTTTACCTTTAATGTTTATAGAATACGAGCAGACTGGGTTTGAATTTTTTTAGTGTCATTTTTAGGATATACAACCAACATAACCATTTCCAGATCTGTAGGCTAAAATAAAAATATAGATTCATAATTAAGCCATACATGCAGTAAACAGCATGCATCAACACAGCAAGCTATTATTTAATCACCATAGAAACTGGTCAAAGCCTTCTGACTGAGCCCAATATGTCCTCTGATGATAAACTATCATTATGGACACTCAAGTCTCTGGTAAGTGACATACAGTACTTTTAGCCAAGACTCACTGATGAAGCTCGAACGCTGAATCTCTTCCAGCATCTGTTCTATTTTCCTAAAAGCTCATTTAAATAAACCGAGCTTTTAAACATCTATTCAAAACAGTTGCGTTCAACAAACATAACCATATTTCTGACACCGAGGTGAAATGCTGTTATACAGCCCGCCTCCCCAACTCCTGTCCTCCAGAAAACGTCAACTGCCAGGCTGACACCCACTGAAGACAGGCCGAATGCAGAGGGGAACCATTAATCTCTTTTACTTGGCCACAAGGGGACGAAATACATGTCTTGTGACCTTTCTAAGCAACTCACCACAGCACTTTGAAAGACCATACAAGGAACATTTTATGGTGAGTTGAAAGGAGGAACGATTTGCTGGCCCTTTTGCTGCACAGAGGAGCAGACGAGCGCCCTTGAATCTGGTGTATGTATGTGTGTCCCACAGGCTTTATTATGGATTTAAGTGCCAGAGTATGGCTGTGGAAATCCAGTGGACAGTAATATCACAGCATGCTGATCAAAAAAAGCATCCTATGCAAGTGCTTACAATCAGAACCAGTATTGACTGCAAAAGCTTTATGTAAGTACACTTAAAAGTACACTTCCAGACTTACTTGTTTTTAAAGTCAACATATAATCAAAATTGACCCAATTTATTTTCTTAATTCACTTTCCTGGTCTTAAAGGGTTAGTTCACCCAAAAATGAAATATCTGTCATTAAAGGTGCTAAAGAGGATCTTTTCGTCGACTGAGAAACCAAAGACTGTTAGTGAGTTTTTGAAATGAGCGCATGCGTAAGAATTTCGAGGGAATGCCTCCCAAAACTAGTGCACGAGTATTGGAACACTAGTGTTTACCACCGGCATTCGCTGTGTCGTGTTAATGGATTCATTATGTCGGACTCACCGCATGTAACTCATAATCTGCAGTTGTTACTCCTGTCTCCTGACAAAAACATTGCATGCGGCGCCTGTGGAGTGTGGAAAGTTACTGGAGCGCAGCCGCGCATCTCTCACAAGGAACGTCACGGCAGTGATTGACAAGCCAGAGGGCCAATCGTTTACGCGATGATCGCGTAAACGATTGGCTGATGTTTTTAAGGCCCTACCTTGTGCACAGATGATGTATATTAATATTATTCCTTTCAGTGCACCTAATAAATAGTCTTTTATCAGTTAGTAAAGACAGTTTCAAGTAATATTGCAAAAATGTATAAAACAAAATAGGGCTGCACGATATATCGCATGAGATTGTCACGTGCATTTCGTCAGTAAAGCCGGTTCCCTGATTAAAATGTAAAATGCCGCTCCATTTGAAAGCAGGTGATGCGATTTAGCGGTAATCAGGGAACCGGCTTTACTGACGAAATGCGTGTGACAATCTCATGTGATATATCGTGCAGCCCTAAAACAAAACATCCTCTTTAGCACCTTTAATTACTCACCCCCATGTTGTTCCACACCCGTAAGACCTTCATTCAACTTCCGAACACAAATTAAGATATTTTTGATGAAATCCGAGGTTTTATTATCCTCCATTAAAAGCAATGAAATTACTACATTCAATCTTCAGAAAGGTACTAAAGACATCATTAAAACCGTCGACATGACTACAGTGGTTCAACCAATGTTATGAATTGACAAACTGAACAAAAACAATTACTTTATTCAATTAATTTTCCTCTTCCCTGTCAATCTGTTAAGCAGTTGGCGCAGTGCTGCGTTTCCGTGTTTACATCCAAACACCGGCTCATTATTGGCCGGCTCCTGCGTCAGCATCATACGCATGCCTTGTGCTGCTCACATGAAGAGGCGTCGGCCAATAATGAGCCGCTGTTCGGACGTAGAACCTGGAAGCTGCAACGTAAATAGCATAGCATAGCAAAAAGACAGAGGAGAGACAAATTTGTTGAATAAAGTCATTATTTTTGTTTTGTTTTTTTGCGCACATAATCTCGTTGCTTGATAATATTAAGGTTGAACCACTGTACACTCTAAAAAATGCTGGGTTAAAAACAACCCAAGTTGGGTTGAAAATGGACAAACCCAGCAATTAGGTTGTTTTAACCCAGCGGTAGGGTTAAATGTTTGCCCAACCTGCTGGGTAGTTTTATTTAACTCAACTATTGTTTAAAAATTACTGTACTGCTTAATTAAAATTAACCCAAAATATGTTGGAACATTTATTAATGTTCAATGAATAATTATTAAACAATAACAATTTATTAAATTGCTTATTAATAAATTTATATTAATAAACTATTAAATTGTTACATTTATATTAATAAAATATTAAAGCTTATTAATAAACATTCACCTTTTGTCTATTGTTGCTTCTAATTGCATCTGGTTTTTAATTTCCCAACTATTTTGGGTTCATTTTAAGCTAGCCATATAGCCATTTTTAAACAATAGTTAGTTTAAATAAAACTACCCAGCAGGTTGGGCAAACATTTAACCCAACCGCTGGGTTAAAACAACCCAATCGCTGGGTTTGTCCATTTTCAACCCAACTTGGGTTGTTTTTAACCCAGCATTTTTTAGAGTGTAGTCGTGGACTATTTTAACAATGTTTCTACTATAGTTTTCTGGACATTGAATGTGCTAATTTCATTGCTTTCAATGGAGGATAAAAAAACCTCTCGGATTTCATCAAAATAACTTAATTTGTGTTCCGAAGATGAACAAACGTCTTATGGTTTGGAACAACATGAGGGTGAGAAATGATTCATAATTTTCATTTTTGGGTGAACTAACCCTTTAAGGCTGTTCACACCAAGGATGATAGCTTCAATGATAATGATAACGCTATAGTTCTAAAAATCATTCTTTAAGGATATAAGGATAACAACACAGAGAAACAATATAATTGGAATCACTTTTAAAAAGATTTTTTTCCAGCTGATGAACAATAAAAACATTGACCATAGCCAGTCAGAATCCATCCTGCATTAAAGAGTTTGAGCATTTAAAGTGGCAGATGACAAAACTGCAGCATAGAATAAACAGAACAATATCATGCTAATATAGTTATCGTTATAATTATCTTTATAGTTCTTGGAGTGAACGGGCCTTTATTGTGCATGATTCAGCAGCACACATTTTAAAAGAAATATGCCTCTGTATTGACTTCTCCTTTCATCTGACATTAGACTGTGTCTATAAATGTTCATCAGACTGAACATGAATTTATTTTCATTTATAGGCTAACACTGGAGATTTTCTACAACAGCAATAGCTAACTGTAAAAATTAGTTGTTAAATACCATTAATGTGATAAATTCTGTCTTTTCACAATTCAGTCTGTTTCTAATTCTTGTTGAATAAAACGGGTTTGCAAATGCTTTTTCAAATTTCTAATCTTTTGCTTAAAAGCATTTATTATGCATTTATGAACATGCCTGAAAAGGTGAATAAATGCAGGAAATGTATTTTTTTATTATTCCACAATGCTTTGTAAAATGTTTTTATTTTAAAATACTGTAACATTCTGGCATGCAGAGCCACCATCCACACAACTACACAGGGCTGTGTTTCCCAAAACAATCATAAGCCTAAGTAGATCATTAGTGCCAAATGTTTTGGTGCCAGTGGTTTCTACAATCTACTTAGGCTTGTGATCCTTTTGAAAAATGCAGCCCAGATATATATATATATCCAAATTCACACAAATGAAAAAGTAAAAATAATCACACTCCCTAAACAGTGACTAGGTAGGTACATCTAAGCAACATTTCTGTACAGAGAGAGGGAAACCCTGTCAATTTCATTTGAATCACAAATTCAACTCAGCTCCCAATTAGCCTACTTTACCATCATCTTCCCCTTGTTTTTCACAGTTTTAGCTACAGCAGCTAGCACCTGAAGGTTAAATCTAACAACAATTCCATGAGGATATAAAAAGCTCTAGTGACCCAGTTTCCATCTGCACTCCCCCTTTTATCTCGACAAGCCACGGAAAAGAGGCAGAAACAGAGAAGATGTCAGAGCCGCGCAGAGGGAAGCATGCGTTTGGCACCGGTGGGGAGTGAGTGACCCTTGGACAGATGGAAGCACAGCATGTCTAGCAGAGACTGTGTCGGCCTGTCCTAATGGGTCATGCAGTCGCCACCATGAACCCTGGCCCCAGACTAAATAAGGCTTGTTGGGTTTTTGTTTAGGCAGTAAAAGAAAATGGTATATTTTTTAAAAAATGTAAGAGTTTATTAAACTAAACTCAGAGGATTGCCTTGCAACATCGGTAAAAGCCCAGTTTCACATAAAACATAAGCCACAGAAACTGCTTGCAAAACCAAATGATACAGCAGATTCATCATATAGAGAACAGCAAAAAAAAGTAAAGAAATAACAAAAAATAACAAATATAATAATAGTATTATATATAATGATATATTTATATACTATATTTTGTGTGTGTGTGTGTGTGTGTGTATATATATATATATATATATATATATATATATATATATATATATATATATACACAGTACTGTGCAAAAGTCTTAGGTCACCATTAGATGTTGTTTTAGCAATGATATAATGACCAAATATAATTATTTCTCAATCTCTAATATAACCAGAAAATACAGTAAATTTGTATGCAGTATTAAAAATGAGAAAAAAAAAGCTTTTATAAGTTAAAGTGGCAAGTATTTGATGACCTCCCCTTACACTTGAGCAATAGCAGGAACCTGGCTCTCTTATGGAAAAGGACTGGAAGACCAAGAATTGTGTACATATTTCCTGTATTTTCTGTTTGCATCATAATAAAGAGACTAAAAAATAAATATGGATGGTCATTAAAACATTACTAAAACAACAAAGCTGGTAGTAGCCTAAGACGTTTGCACAGTACTGTGTATAATATGTATCTCACAGAAGTGAGTACACCCCTCACATTTTTGTAAATATTTTATTATATCTTTTCATGTAACAACACTGAAGAAATGACACTTTGCTACAATGTAAAGTAGTGAGTGTACAGCTTGTATAACAGTGTAAATTTGCTGTCCCCTCAAAATAACTCAACACACAGCATTAATGTTTAAAGTGAAAATGAACATATTGGGCCCAAAGTGTCAATATTTTGTGTTGCCACCATTATTTTCCAGCACTGCCTTAACCCTCTTGGGCATGGAGTTCACCAGAGCTTCACAGGTTGCCACCGGAGTCCTCTTCCACTCCTCCATGACGACATCACAGAGCTGATGGATGTTAGAGACCTTGCGCTCCTCCACCTTCCATTTGAGGTTGCTCCACAGATGCTCAATAGGGTTTGGTCTGGAGACACGCTTGGTCAGTCCATCGCCTTTACCCTCAGCTTCTTTAGCAAGGCAGTGGTCGTCTTGGAGGTGTGTTTGGGGTTGTTATCATGTTGGAATACTGCCCTGCGGCCCAGTCTCTGAAGGGAGGAGATCATGCTCTGTTCCCTCAATGAACTGTAGCTCCTCAGTGCCTGCAGCACTCATGCAGCCCCAGACCATGACACTCCCACCACCATGCTTGACTGTAGGCAAGACACACTTGTCTTTGTACTCCTCACCTGGTTGCCGCCACACACGCTTGACACCATCTGAACCAAATAAGTTTATCTTGGTCTCATCAGACCACAGGACACGGTTCCAGTAATCCATGTCCTTAGTCTGCTTGTCTTCAGTAAACTGTTTGCGGGCTTTCTTGTGCATCATCTTTAGAAAAGACTTTCTTCTGGGACGACAGCCATGCAGACCAATTTATTTGATGCAATGTGCGGCGTATGGTCTGAGCACTGACAGGCTGACCACCCACCCCTTCAACCTCTGCAGCAATGCTGGCAGCACTCATGTCTATTTCCCAAACACAACCTCTGGATATGACGCTGAGCACGTGCACTCAACTTTGGTCGACCATGGCGAGGCCTGTTCTGAGTGGAACTTGTCCTGTTAAACCGCTGTATGGTCTTGGCCACCGTGCTGCAGCACAGTTTCAGGGTCTTGACAATCTTCTTACAGCCTACGCCATCTTTATGTAGAGCAACAATTCTTTTTTTTCAAATCCTCAGAGGGTTCTTTGCCATGAGGTGCCATGTTGAACTTCCAGTGACCAGTATGAGAGAGTGAGAGCGATAACTCCAAATTTAACACACCTGCTCCCCTTTCACACCCGAGACCTTGTAACACTAATGAGTCACATGACACCGGGGAGAGAAAATGGCTAATTGGGCCCAATTTGGACATTTTTACTTAGGGGTGTACTCACTTTTGTGGCCAGTGTGTTGAGTTATTTTGAGGGGACAGCAAATTTACATTGTTATACAAGCTGTACACTCACTTCTTTACATTGTAGCAAAGTGTAATTTCTTCAGTATTGTAACATAAAAAGATATTATAAAATATTTACAAAAATGTGAGGGGTGTACTCACTTCTGTGAGATACTGTATATATATAACAATAAAATTGGCAAGTTTTTGAAATATGTATTTGTAGGGCACCATGAGCACAGGCATCTGTTGAGTTTGGCCGATCTCCACTGGCTTTATCGTCACAGCCAAAGGTTGGTTTGAAAGGCTGATCTTTTTATAAAAATAAATAAATAATAAACAATTCATGCAACATCTTGGTCAGTGACAGAAAACCAAGTCCTTGAGCACAAACACAGTCATAGAGGTGGGTATGAAACAATGAGGAAAAAACGGCATTGTGGTTGTCCTGGCAACCAGCTGAAAGACCTGCTGCTTTTATAACATATGTCTGACTTGATTTGGGTGTGCGCATAGCAACAGTAGGATCACACTTATTTATATTTATTTTTTCTATGCAATGCAAAAGCCGAATCCAATTGCATTCTTGCTGACATGATAAATCAATAAACAATCCTGTATTTATACTGAAGTGTAAACTTAATAAAGGCTTATGAGGTGATGCTGTGCTGAAAAGCTCCCAGAATTCCTTGCTGCAGAGGAGGCGCTCAATGACACATTTTGGAATCGACTGCTTTGAGTGAGTCACGTCAATGTATTAGTATGCAAACAAGTTTCTGGTGCAGTAATCCATCCCAAACAAACGCTTTAATAGGAATTATCAAGTAGAAATATTGACTCCCGCGTCTTGACAAGAAGAATATGTTGTGCGTCTTCGTGGAAACTAGATACCAGTACCATCGTCTCTCTAATTGGGGAAAGGTACCTATCGATGTGTGCTGAACCCCATTCCGAACGCCACGCGGCTCCGTAGTCCTTGGCAAGTCCGCGTTGCTATGGTAACTCCCCCCCACCCCCCTCCCCCCTCCCCAAATGCTGCAGGCCGCATGGAGCACGTTGAAGAGGGAGCGTGTGAGTGAGAGAGATCACCACAGTGAAGAAAGACAAGAATTGCTGCAGTGAAAAGGGGGAGGGTGTGCACAAACGAGATTGGCTCAAAAAGAAAAAGAAAAACCATTACTCCCCCACCCGAACCTTATCGTTTGCATCAGTTTAGGGCGCATAGGGGCCCGCGCTTTGCTTTACAGTCTGGGCACGTTGCTTCCAAACTTCAGACTGCATTCAATTATTTATCTGCCTCACCAGACACCCAGCAATGTTCAAGCATCTCATAACGCCTATGGCATACCGCGGGAAAAATATTGTTGATGAGTGTATATGAGAAATTAAAAAAAAAAAAGCAAACAAGTTGCAGGCGCGTGCACGGACGTGATTACAGTCCCCGCCTCTGTGATAAATCACTTCTCTTTCTGTGACTCACACTCAGAAAATAAATGCCAAACGATGTGGGTGCTGTAAACAGGTGCACATTTGAAGATGGTTCACGCAGTCTTGGGAGTGATAAAGTTATTATATATATATAAATATAGTTTGTAATAATGGTAAATCGCGAACACTTCTCAATGAGAGTATCAGCAGGTGCAGCATTCTCCAAATACCTGATTAAAGCAGAAGCAAGCAGTGCCTATATGAAATTCCTAATGTGATCCCACTGGACTCTGGGATGTTGAGCTTTACCTGCATGTGCGCAGTGGGAGGGGCAGAGAAGCCCATTTTGCAGGCGGCAAACGTGCCTGAGCTCATTAGAAAACATGACCATACCTCAGTGCAGAACAAGCGGCGGACCTTCATCGCTCCCACCAGCAGAGGGAGATTTTCCGCCACCTACCGGTGAACTGCAAGTACTGCAGAAACCCAGTATTTAAAGGGTTAGTTCACTCAACAATGAAGTTTCTGTCTTTAATTACTCACCCTCATGTCGTTCCACACCCGTAAGACCTTAATTTATCTTTGGAACAAAATTTAAGATATTTTTGGATGAAATCTGAGTTTTTTTTTAAAAAAATCTCCCATACGTAATACCGTCATTCAATGTCCATAAAAGTACTAAAAACATTGTTAAAATAGTCAACGTGACTACAGTGGTTTAACCTTAGTGTTAGGAAGCGACGAGAATACTTTTTGTGCGCAAAAACAAAACAAAAATAACGACTTTATTCAACAATCTTTTCTCTCCCGTCTTTCTCGTACGCTGTTTACGTCCAGCGCTTCCGGGTTCTACGTCTGAACGCCGACTCAGAACACGTGACTCTGTTGCGCTTGACTTTCATGAAATTAAACATTGCGTGTGTTTGTGTGTATATATATATATATATATATATATATATATATATATATATATATATATATATATATATGGTAACACTTTACAATAAGGTTCATTAGTTAAACATTAATGTAACTTGAACCAACCATGAGCAATCCATTTGTTACTGTATTTACTAATCTTCATTAAGGTTAGTTAATGAAAATACAGTTGTTCATTGTTTGTTAGTTCACAGTGCATTACAACTAATTTTAACAAGATTTTAAAAATGTATTAGTAAATGCTGAAATTAACATTAACAAAGATTAATAAATGCTGTATAAATGCAATTCATTATTAGTTCATGTTACCAAATGTAGTTAACTAATGTTGTTAACTAATGAACCTTATTGTAAAGTGTTACCATATGTATGTGTTTTGGGTGTTTTTAGTTCACCCAAACACATTTTGTTCTTTTTGTGAAACATAAAAGTACTTTGAAAGACAGTACAGTTCACTTTGGACAGATAATTCACCCAACATAAAAGAAAATATTTTGAAACACTTTAGTCAATACGATCAAAAGGTCAAGAACTCAACTTTCAGACTAAACACTTGAAGCATTAAATATATTATTTTATCTTCCACAGAAGAAAGCCAATGTTTAGAATGACATGATAGTGAATAAATGACAGAATTTTTGTAGTTGTTTTTTTAGGTGAGTTTTCCCTTGCAATGTTTGTCTCTGCGATATACAGTTGCTTGTATGGCAGTACAGCAAAATAAACAAAAATAATGATTTTAAGCAGAAGAAACGACACTTTTTGAGTTAATATTGTGTGTTGTACAGAATCGTTGAATTCTTTTATGACAGACAGTAAGAAATACTGATTTCTTAGTTGTATTTTGACAGTTAAATATCACAGTAAGCATCTGTGAACATGACAAAAAAAAAATGTATAGAACATTTCAAGTTCTTTTGACAGTCTACTCATGTCGACTACTCTTCTTTTTCTTCTTCTTAGTTTTCCCTGGGCTGTCATTATAATCATAAGAAGGATCCAGCGGCTCTGTTTTGAGTATTAAACTTTCATCAAACATGTCTTCATGTATTTCCTTCTCTTTCTTAACCTTTTTCTTCTTCCTCCTCTCCTTCGTCGGCTCTTCCTCCATCAGTTCAGATGGCTGTAACTGATCACAGTCAATCTGCATCTGTTCTTGCTTGATAAAAGCTTCACTGTCCTCTTCCCTCTTGTCTTTCTTTTTCTTTTTCTTCTTTTTTCGCTCCTCGCCCTCATTCGGATCCGGCCTGGTTCTCTTGGGTGCAGTTGGAGAAACTACATTGACTTCATCTTCCATGTGAGCTGCACCGGTGCTACCAAAAGGCTGGAAACGTTGCTTGAGACCAGCTGGGATGCACGGAGCTGGAATGGATGGGATGGGAACAGGGACTTGGTTCTCACTGCAGTTTTCATAGCTCTTAGAGATCTTGAGGACACCACTGAAGCCGGGGGAACAGAGAGAAGGCTTACGTCTTTTCCCTTTGGAAACGAGCAGATGGAGGTCTGATGGTGCCGTCCTGTCACCGAGGACGCTGTAGGTCTTAGGTGCCTTGCCACGGGACTGGAGCATTTCCAGTCCTGATAAGGGAATTTTGAGGTTTTCAAAGCTGTAGAGGACACAAAACAACAATTAGTGAACTGATCAACCACATATTAAAGCTATTTTTAAATTATGCATAGCTTGATACAGAGTTTTTTTTATTAAAATATACAGTACAGTCCAAAAGTTTGGAACCACTAAGATTTCGTCTGCTCACCAAGGCTACATTTATTTAATTAAAAATACAGTAAAAAAACAGTAATATTGTGAAATAGTATTACAATTTAAAATAACTGTGTACTATTTAAATATATTTGACAAAGTAATTTATTCCTGTGATGCAAAGCTGAATTTTCAGCATCGTTACTCCAGTCTTCAGTGTCACATGATCCTTCAGAAATCATTCTAATATGCTGATTTGCTGCTCAATAAACATTTATGATTATTTTCAATGTTGAAAACAGTTGTGTACTTTTTTTTTCAGGATTCCTTGATGAATAGAAAGTTCAAAAGAACAGCATTTATCTGAAATACAAAGCTTCTGTAGCATTATACACTACCGTTCAAAAGTTTGGGGTCAGTAAGAATTTTTATTTTTATTTTTTTGAAAAGAAATTAAAGAAATGAATACTTTTATTCAGCAAGGATGCATTAAATCAATCAAAAGTGGCAGTAAAGACATTTATAATGTTACAAAAGATTAGATTTCAGATAAACACTGTTCTTTTGAACTTTCTATTCATCAAATAATCCTGAAAAAAAAATATTGTACACAAATATTTTGTACAATTGTACACATTAAATGTTTCTTGAGCAGCAGATCAGCATATTAGAATGATTTCTGAAGGATCATGTGACACTGAAGACTGGAGTAATGATGCTGAAAATTCAGCTTTGCCATCACAGGAATAAATTACTTTGTGAAATATATTCAAATAGAAAACAGTTATTTCCAGGTTATTATTTTGTACCTTTTAGGATCAAAACCAGCTGGAGCTTTGATGAGCCATAATTCTTTCCCTTTACCTCCGTCCAATAAGGCATTAACAGAAGAATCATATGAAAGGGACATAAAATCAGCCGGACACTGGTATGTTGAAACTTTGAAAAGAAAAGAAAGTTAAATACATTCTATACATATTCGAGTTTACTACTGTATATAATAAACAGAGCTAGTTAGCATTACCTTTCTCCTGTGCTACTGAAGTCTGATCAGAAGCTTTATCTCCACTATGCGACATATCGGCACTCTGCTTTTACTATAACAGAATGAAATAAATATATTCGGATGCCAGTGTCACCAATACTTTGCTACAAATACAAACGTCCATGTAAACACGTGAGTCACATATGGATGGAACGGAATCAACTTTGACCCGGAAGGACTTCTACGTCGCAGTCCTTGGACAACGTGTGTCTGTAATACACGTTTGCGACAGCAGAGGGTGCACTTATAAAGCTTTTCAATGGGACTCTAAAATTTGACAGGAATAGGCTAGCTAGAAGGTATTTTTCATGAATGTCAGTCGGGGTAAGTTTTCACGTTTTATATGATGCAAATGTGTACATTAATATGTTAGTGATATATGACTAAATTACAATTCATTCATTTATATTTTAACCCCCGTTTCACAGACCTAGTCCCAGACTAAATTGCATTTGTTTTACCTGAAAGCAACTTGCACTGATATATCCTTAAATATGTCATTGTCATTGTTTTGTCTCAAGATGGACACCAGTAATGTTTTTTTTTTTTTTTTTTTTTAGGGTATGTTTGTAAAAGATACTTAAATGTCCTAACTGAACTGAAGCCTAATCCTGGCTTTAATCTAAACCCTGTTTTTAAACCAGGCCAAAATGTTTTTATAGGCTATTTTTAGCCTAAAATTTAAAACCGATTTAAATATGTTTTTAGTACCTTTATGGATCTTGAGAGAGGAAATGTCATTGCTAGCTATGAAGGCCTCACGGAGCCATCGGATTTCATCAAAAATATCTTCATTTGTGTTCCGAAGATTAACGAAGGTCTTACAGGTGTGGAACGCCATGAGGGTGAGTAATAAATGACATTGTTTTCATTTTTGGGTGAACTAACCCTTCAATATTCAATAGCAGTAGACTTTGTTGTATGTATCTAGTATTTATTTATTTAATGAAAAATGAATATCTACATAAAATATTACAGTTTAAATGACAGATTTGTGTTGAAATATTAAGATGCTTGTGATTTCTTCTTAGACCAAACCTTATTATTATTATTATTATTATAGTAAAATACCAGTCTTTGTTGGAAGGCATGGGCTTGGTATTCTCTTACCCTTCTACGTTTATTTTACCAAGTTCATCTCAGGTTCAATACTGTGGGAAAGCTCCCCAGTGCAATAGAGCACAGTAGATGCATTTTGTAATTGGAGATGCTCTTCACGAAGACTCGAAGCCTCCTCCAGTGAACAAGATCCTTACAACAATATCATTTATAGCAGGTCACTGAGCAGGTCGTAGAGTCCATATAGTTTGGGCGTCAAGACCGAGAGGTAGATCTGTAAATTGAGTTGATGTTGTAGTGTGCATTTTGGCTGAACCGAGCAGATTATGTTGTCCTGGTTTAATTTTAGAATAGTAAATAAATGAATACTGAGCAAAAATGAATGTAAAGAAAATATGAGTCTTCTCATTTTTGGTTGTGCATTGCATGGAGAGGCTACTATTTAAAAAAAATGTATTTATATTATTGTCAAAGCATTCAGATGTTGTAGAAATATAATTTACATTAATATTTAACATACGGTACCGGTCAAAAGTTTGGACACATTACTGTTTTTAATGTTTTTTAAAGAAGTCTCTTATGCTCATCAAGCCTGCATTTATTTGATCAAAAATACAGAATAAAAAAATGTAATATTGTGAAATATTATTACAATTTAAAATAATGGTTTTCTATTTTAATATACTTTAAAATATAATTTATTCCTGTGATCAAAGCTGAATTTTCATCGTCAATTACTTCAGTGTCACGTGATTCTTCAGAAATCATTCTAATATGCTGATTTATTATCAATGTTGGAAACAGTTGTGCTGCTTAAAGGTGCCCTAGAATCAAAAATTGAATTTACCTTGGCATAGTTGAATAACAAGAGTTCAGTACATGGAAATGACATACAGTGAGTCTCAAACTCCATTGTTTCCTCCTTCTTATATAAATCTCATTTGTTTAAAAGACCTCAGAAGAACAGGCGAATCTCAACATAACACCGACTGTTACGTAACAGTCGGGATCATTAATATGTACGCCCCCAATATTTGCATATGCCAGCCCATGATTGAGGCATTACACAAGGGAAGCCGGTATTAACGTCTGGATCTGTGCACAGCTGAATCATCAGACTAGGTAAGCAAGCAAGAACAACAGTGAAAAATGGCAGATGGAGCAATAATAACTGACATGATCCATGATATCATGATATTTTTAGTGATATTTGTAAATTGTCTTTCTAAATGTTTCGTTAGCATGTTACTAATGTACTGTTAAATGTGGTTAAAGTTACCATCGTTTCTTACTGTATTCACGGAGACAAGAGTCGTCGCTATTTTCATTTTGAAACACTTGCAGTCAGTATAATTCATAAACAACTTCATTCTTTATAAATCTCTCCAACAGTGTGTAATGTTAGCTTTAGCCATGGAGCACTATCAAACTCATTCAGAATCAAATGTAAACATCCAAATAAATACTTTACTCACATAATCTGATGTATGCATGCAGTATGCATGACGAACACTTTGTAAAGATCCATTTTGAGGGTTATATTAGCTGTGTGAATTTTGTTTATGCACTGTTTTATAGTCGAGAGCTCGGGGGGGCAGGGAGCACAAGATTTAAAGGGGCCGCAGCCTGAATCGGTGCATATTTAATGATGCCCCAAAATAGGCAGTTAAAAAAATTAATTAAAAAATCTAAAAAAATCTGGGGTATTTTGAGCTGAAACTTCACAGACACATTCAGGGGACAACTTAGACTTATATTACATCTTGTGAAAGAACGTTCTAGGGCACCTTTAATAATTTTTTAACCCGTGATTCTTTCCTCAGGATTCTTTGATGAATAAAAACTAAAAAAAATAACAGCATTTATTAATAGAATAGCATTTAGAAATAGAAATATTTCGTAACAATATACACTACCGTTCAAAAGTTTGGGGTCAGTCATTTAACTTTTATTCAGCAAGGATGTGTTAAATTGATAAAAAAAGTGATAGTAAAGACTTAAAAATATATATAAACATATATTTTGAACTTTTTAAACTAATCCTGAATCCTAATCCAAGTATCAAATCAGCAGATTAGAATGATTTCTGAAGGATTATGTGACACTGAAGTAATGGCTGATGAAAATTCAGCTTTGCATCACAGAAATAAATAATATTTTAAATTATATTAAAATAGAAAACCATTATTTTAAATTGTAATAATATTTCACAATATTACTGTTTTTTCTTTATTTTTGATCAAATAAATGCAGGCTTGATGAGCGTAAGAGACTTCTTTCAAAAACAGTAAAAATAGTAACATGCACACACACACACACACACACACACACACACACATATATATATAAGCATGAGTAGGTTGATAGATTTACACTTCATGCCTTCACATGTAACAAATAAATCAGTTCATGTTTTAAATGAATGACAATGTAATGCCATCCAGACTTGAAGTGGAACATTTAGGACAGCGAATCTGGTGAGAACTGGAACTTTCTGACATTATCAAGCACAGCCAGATGACGAGGTACTTGGTTACTTTGTTACTTCCCATCGGCACAAGCACGTTTTGAGTTGTTCCCCCATCTATGGTGTTACTCTTACAAGGGGTTATTCACTTAGGGGATGGGAACATGGGAAAATCAACCACATCCCGCCTCGCTTCCCCCATCCCTCTGGACCCACAGCAGTCCAGTCAACTGGGAGCGCGTCATTTCACTGACCCTCTGTCTCGTCCTGGACCCCCAGCAGACGCCGTGACATCAGCATTACAGCAGACAACGCCTGCAGCGCTCATCTTGCACCTCCCGTCCTCAAACCACCCCGCTCCCCTCACTATGAGGTGTTTGATACTAATGGTAGAGAGGCCAGAAATCATATTCCTCGTGTCAGCTTGTTATACAATAATAAATTATTATTAATAGTGTACTTATTATTGTACATGAGTACATGACCTTTCAAAACTTTAGGGTCAGTACGATTTTTGCCTCTTCTGCTCACCAAGGCTGCATTTAATTGATCAAAAATACACAAAAAACAGTAATATTGTGATTTTTAAAATAACTGTTTTCAATTTTATTAATTTCTTCCTATGATGGCAGAGCTGAATTTTCAGCATCATTTCTCCAGTCTCATGATCACATGATCCTTCAGAAATCATCCTAATATGTTGTTTTGTGCTCAAGAAACACAAAACAACAAAACTTATTATTATGTAGACAGTTGTGCTGCATAATATTTTTGTGGAAACCGCAAAAGTTCAAATGATTTTTAATTGCATTATAAATGACTTACTGTCACTGAATAAAAGTATTAATGTCCTTAAAAAATCTTACTGACCCCTACATTTTTGAATGGTAGTGTATATTTAAATTGTATATTGTATATTATATTATAATTAAATATACAACTATATATATATATATATATATATATATATATATATATATATATATATATATATATATATATATATATTTATTTATATATATATATACACACACACAAAGAATCATCAGTTCTAAAATACTACAGACATAATGCAATATAACCTGTTACCACCTTCAGCTGTTACACAACACAGATGAAGGTGGACACAAGGTCAAATCGGTGAACCATGATGCAAAGTCCCACAAATTCACTTTACCATTGTTCAAAGTGCAGTGAAACACATTTTGATTATAGTTCTCAGTCTTTCAAGCATGAATATGAAAAGAAAAAGAAAAAAATCTCTTTGTACACACTGATGCCTTTTCTCGAAATACACCATCTTACGCTTTTCCTAACAACATAAGCCAGGCCTCATGCATTTAAAATGCCACAGTATTGTCGCGACATCCAATCTTCTAGTCTACAGTGTTTAAAAAATGCATCACCGCTTCGGCGCTTCTCTTGCAATTTAAATGACACTCAACCAATTACGTTTTAGTGCTGGAAATGTGTCTGCTTCGGTCCTCTTTGCTGTAGTATTCCTCATGAGGATGCCATTGAGTGGGAGAGAATCTCTCGTGGAAAATAAAAGCTTTGCCTCCCAATTTGCTCTGCTGATTATCAATACCCAACAGCAAGCAATTAAATCACACTGTGACTTGTAATGCGCAGATTACTTTAAGTGTATAAAGTAAGTGGGCTCTTGAGGTTTTTTTATTTTGTATCTACAGCCATTTTTTGTGCATGTTAAGTGTTTTCTTAAAGGGTTGGTTCACCCAAAATTAATGTCCCAGTGAGAACTTGACCTATGCCTAGAGAAACACACGATACAGTTCAAGTACTTCGACCTCTGCAGTGAGCATAGATAGCATACATTTGGGAAAAGTCAGCGGCAACATCCGCTATAGATCTGAAAGATATTGTCTTATTATTTATTCATAAAGAAGTTCCATCACACGAAAATGTTTTTGTAGACTGACTGAAAAACATCCTTATGCATAGTTGCAACTAACATCATACATATACGTACCTGCATCACCACTGCACCAATATTTATAATTGTATAAAATATAAAACATTTTCAGCTGGTTAAACTTAGAAATGAAAGTTCACCTGCTGCCTTAAAAATCTGAGTTAACTCAACTAAACATAAGTTAACTCAACTTGAAGATAAGCTTTGTTTCAACTCACAAATAGTCAAGACAATGCATAACTTTAAGTTTAAATTTTAACTTAAAATAATGCATTGTCTTGACTATTTTTGAGTTGAAACAAAGCTTATCTTCAAGTTGAGATAACTCACATTTTTAAGGCAGCAGGTGAACTTACATTTCTAAGTTTAACCAGCTAAAATGTTTTACATTTTAATTATATTACTATTGTCTGCACTTAAAGGGATAGTTGACCCAAATATGAAAATTCTGTCATTAATTACTCACTCTCATGTCGTTCCAAATAATGTAAGACTTTCGTTCATCTTCGGAACACAAATTAAGATATTTTTGATGAAATCTTTCTGTCCCACATTGATAGTTTACTCAACTACCACTTTTTACAAAATATTATAATATCCAGCACGTTCACGTAACATTGTCCGCTTTGCCGTCAACACAACACTCATGCGTAGTAGTGCTCTTGTTCATATTCTGTAAATAAAGTGGTAAATTATGTTTTTTTGAGGAAACAATGTACATGCGTTGCTTCATATGATGGCTTTACTACCTTTTTGGGGCTTGAAAGTGGTAGTTGCATAGACTCTCATATTTCATTAAAGGTCCCGTTCTTCGTGATCCCATGTTTCAAACTTTAGTTAGTGTGTAATGTTGTTGTTAGAGTATAAATAAAATCTGTAAAATTTTAAAGCTCAAAGTTCAATGCCAAGCAAGATATTTTATTTAACAGAAGTCGCCTACATCGAACGGCCAGTTTGGACTACATCCCTCTACTTCCTTCTTTAATGACGTCACTAAAACGTCATTAAAGAAGGAAGTAGAAACTACACACTAAAGAGTGTGTTTGTCGCCATGTCGTCGAAACGCTGTTATTTTAATCCCGCAGTCCAATCACCGGGTCTGATTCCGGCTCAAATTGATAGGGTAAATTAAAGACATGTTTACAATAACACTGAGCGCATGCATCTCCACGATATGGTAAGAGGCGTGACCTTTCCGGGCAAGGTTCGCTAAGCTGCTGTCGAATCACAACACAGGAACCGCTGGCACAATCAGAACTCATTACGTATTTCTGAAGGAGGGACTTCATAGAACAAGGAAGTCATCAGCCCGTTTTTATGACAGTAGAAACAGCGGTATACAGATAAGTAAATTATGTGAAAAATACTGTGTTTTTTTACACGCGAAACATGAACACTATAAACACGATCAAAGCTTCAAAAAACCACGAAAAACGGGACCTTTAAAAAAAAACTTCTTTTGTGCTCCGAAGATGAACAAAGATCTTTAGGGATGTAAAAATGCACTGTGAGTCGGTTGAAAATCAATGAAAATATGACAATTCAAGTCGTTTGAGAATCATGATACACTTTTTAAACAGCAGGGGTGCTGTCGCTGAAGCTGATTACTGTGACCTGTGTTGCCAAGTGCGTGGTTTTCCCGCGGAATTGGGCTACTTTTACATTGTTGCCGCAGGTTGTTTTTCATGTCCGCAGGTTGAATCGACCTAATATAACACAATATTTAGTCCCTGGAATGCAAATTTTACCAGGAGAGCTGCACCAAAAAAGCGAATTTTACTTCCCAGAATGCGATTTTTACCATGGAACCCCCCTGAAATGCGACTGGGCTAGTTTTGGGCTAGTTTTGAGAGCAATTGGGCGGGTTTTGTTGTGAAAACCTGGCAACCCTGAATGTGACAGCAGCGAGCAAGTCGAGCGTCAAGCATAGCAGCGCTGATGTTGAGGACGACCGTCCTCATTCAAATGGCAAGTTTGACAGCATTTACAAAGACTAAAAATGAAAGCGTAGAGGTGTAGATACCGCAAGATGATGTTAATATACCCTAATAGCACACTGATATACAGCAGTCTTATTTCCGCATTTTGTTTAAAAAAAAAATAGTGAGAAAATCATATTGTCAAACCAGTATCGTGAATCGTGAGTTGAGTGAATCGTTACATTCCTACAGGCGCGCCGTTAACACGGGGACGGGGGGTCAGGACCCCCGCAGTTTTCAAAAAAAAAAAAAACAGAAATCGACCCCCGCACTTTTGATAAGGGCTGCTTCAATCACTCACAATATATCATCTTTTAGCTTAGGATATTTTCTTTCAAATGAGACCATTTTCACGTTTCTGTGAGCTTTCGTTCGTAAATAATCAACTGTTTTGTCGCGGATGTGAAGAACAGGAAATGCGCTCTGGAACGGAGAAACACGCGATCTCCAAACCATCGGTTAAAGCGTGCTAACGTTTTAGGACAGGTCGATGGTATATAAATCATGCCCGAATATTAGCGTTTGTCAATCAAGCAAAACCGTCCATTCAGAAACCCGAGAAATTTGACACTTTAAGGTAAGGAGGCTGATCTCTCTGGTTTCCGCGCGAGCTGGCTTGACTGAAGTTTTCGTGAGGATTTATAGTTTATGGACTGTTTTGATTTCGGTAATCACATCTAGAAAGGTAAATGCATTAATGGCATCTATAAAAGAGATATCTGAAAGCGAAACTAAAATTATTGCTTCGACCGGCGACACAGTGGGGAAGACGCAAGAGAGGAGACCTGCGCGTTTAATTGGTATGTGTATACTGTAATACTGCATTTACAATGCTTATCAGTGCCGTGCACTTTGATCGCGAAAGTGAAAGTGCCCTTTGCGGTCGCATCGCGGTTCCCCCGCGTTCCCATTTCTCCCGATGTGAACCGTGAGCTCCAGTCCATTACAATTTAGAGCAGTTAAGGCCCAGGTATACTTCATTTCCCGTGTTCCGCTTAAGCGCGCGAGCCTTTCAAAGAACTCCTTTGCCCATGAGCGCAGAAAGACGCGTTCTGCGCATGCACACGTGCACCGTCCGTGGTCATAACAATACCACCCAGTGCACGAGTATTGGAACACGAGTGTTTTCTACCGGCATTCGCTGTGTTGTGTTAGTGGATTCATTATGTCGGACTCACCGCATGTAACTCATAATCTGCAGTTGTTACTCCTGTCTCCTGACAAAAACATTGCATGTGGCGCCTGTAGAGTGTGGAAAGTTACTGGAGCACGCAGCCGCGCTCGTCTCTCTCAAGGAACGTCATGGCAGTGATTGACAAGCCAGAGGGCCAATCCGCGCACGTCTCTCACAAGGAACGTCGCGGCAGTGATTGACAAGCCAGAGGGCCAATCGTTTACGCGATGATCGCATAAACAATTGTCTGATGTTTTTAAGGCCCTACCTCGTGCACAGATGATGTATATTAATATTATTACTTTCAGTGCACCTAATAAATAGTCTTTTATAAGTTAGTAAAGACAGTTTCAAGTAATATTGCAAAAATGTATAAAACAAAACATCCTCTTTAGCACCTTTAAATGGAAAGTCAAAATCATTACAATTGTGACAAAACAAACAACAATGTACTTTTACCTGCATCACTATTGCACCAATATTTAAATTAGTAAATTAAAATAGAATTTTAATAGTATTACTACTACTACTACTAATAATAATTTAAATAAATAATTTCATCCTCTTAAATAGAATGTCAAAATATGTCAAGGAGCAGTATGCCAACACATTTGTACAGTCTGACACTTTCAGATAAGAACCCATTGGCATTACTCCTTTCCAGGTCACTGGACAGCCACACCGCACCGACACAGAGCTGAAGTGCCAAGGCATTGTGTTTCACTCAGGAGGAACGTGTCCCAGTGAACACTGACCTTGGACAGATGGGCAGTGTGCTGCAGTACACTGTTGAAGGAAGGAGCATGAAGTCATGACTTCAGTCACACAGATGTTGAAAGGTCAAAGTAAATGCTGGCAAAGCACGTGCTATTGAACATGTCTATTAATAAACACACAGGCGGTACAGCTCAAAGATAATTTAGCAGTTTTGCATAAAGACTATTTTGCATGTTTCTTTTTTTAAAAGAAGATGATGATGAAATAGCTTTTATTCAACCTTTATTCCCCATGTTATTCTTTTTAACTTAAATTTTTTAGGGATACCTAAAGCACTTAAAACCACGCAAGAGTGAATTTCTTAACAAATAATTGTAATTTTTAACACTAAAGAGACAGAAAAACAGATTCCCAGTGCAGAAAGATTTAACTTTCCTGCATAAAGTACGCTGGAATTAGCAGACTTAGCATACATAAATATTTTGGAGATAAAGTCTTGTGTTTACAGAATATGTAAGAATTCCCCCCTAAGCATTTTACTGGCAGCTCAGTGTTCTGCTCTATTAATCAGCTGACACACAGCTTGATTCTTCTTTACAGTGACTGGTGGGAATCAGAATGACTCATCTTCAAGAGAATGGCCATGTTGACAGGATTTTCCTTAATGTTGAACATGACCACATGTGTAAACTCTGACATCTACTTCTAGTTATAAAGCTTAGTGCCAGTGCCCTTGATCACACATAATGTCATCCCAGCTAACAGTTCTGGCAAGGTTTTCTCAAAGTTCTGAACGTTTACCATAACACTTCCCTTAACATTAATAGAATGTTCGCTCAAAGTTATCTGGCCTGGATCTATTAACGTTATAAAACGTTATTCGTGGAACTTTTTTCTAAAACGTTTTAGTTTGTCGAACGATTTTTTAAATGATACTAATTGTTTTAGAACATTCAGAGAACATTCAAAAGTAATGATCCCATAATTGTTTGCAAAATAATAAAATGGAATGTTCCCTAAAGGATTAGTTCACTCTCAAATGAAAATTACCCCAAGCTTTACTCACCCTCAAGCCATCCTAGGTGTATATGACTTTCTTCTTTCTGATGAACGCAATAGCAGAAATATTAATAAATATCCTGACGCATCCAATCTTTAGTGTTACCAAACGAGTATGAGTTGAAGAAAGTGTCTCCATCCACATCCGTCCATCATAAACATTCTCCACACGGCTCCGGGGGGTTAATAAAGGTCTTCTGAAGCGAAATGATGCATTAAAAAATCCATATTTAACAAGTTATGAAGTAAAATATCTAGCTTCTGTAAGACCGCCTTCCGTATTCATCATATGAAGAAAGTGTAAAACTCTTGCAGTTCAAAAAGCTTACGCTACGTCCTACGCCTTCCGTATTCAATTTATGGACGCGACTTGAATAACTTGAATATGGAAGGCGGTCTGGCGGAAGCTAGATATTTTACTTCATAACTTGTTAAATATTATTACTATTTTACTACAAACGCATCGTTTCGCTTCAGAACATCCCCCCCAGATGTTTATGGATGGTGGCACATTCTTCAGCTCATACTCCTTTGGTAACGTTTACTGCCATTATAAAGCTCGGATGCGTCAGGATATTAATATTTCTGCTGTTGCGTTCATCAGAAAGAAGAAAGTCATATACACCTAGGATGGCTTGAGGGTGAGTAAAGCTTGGGGTAATTTTCATTTGAAAGTGAACTAATCCTTTAACGTACTTATAACCAAGAAAACAATGTTTTTAAAACATTTTTAAAAAAACTGGATGTTTAATGTTTTGAAATAATGTTTTCATAACTTAATGGGAACATTAGAATGTTACCTGGGATATAACTTTCACTTATTTATTTACATATAACTCTTATTTCCATTTACAACATCTGTTGCCAAAGAAAGAATTGACCAGAGCTATTTAAAGAAATGAGCTTAGCACTACACAACAGAAGAACGACTGACGTGTTTTATTTTGGCATAACAGCAAATCCATTACATTGCACTTTCTCACTGCTGACATTCAGGACTTACAGTTTGGTAGGCTGAAACAGGGCACCTGGAGACCTAATGAAGAAAAAATGTAAACAACAGCAAAGCCCATTGTTTGGAAACTGTTTCCATTTTGGGTATCTGTAGGCCACCGTACATAAAGTATTCCAAACAAGAGATGGCTGAGAAACATGCCCCTCCAGACAGAGTTTGTTAAAGAATCTTGTTAAGACTTTATACAGCGTATTAAGATGCATATTAAGACGTCACATAAAATAGCCCTGCCGGTATTTGTGTTGTCTGTAACATTATAGGACTTAAAATTACAAATAACATCAAAATAGGGATAGTAGAGTATATTTCCTGCAAACTCTATAAGAACAGACAGAAATGGCAGGCATATATAAAACATTCAAGAGGAGAAGGGATTCTGACATCAACACTTCGCTGACTTCAAGTAATCCTCATCATAGACAGTGTTTCTGGGTAAAACTTGAGGTACACATAGGTGTTGGCGTAGCTATCTTGAGAAAGTGCACCTTCATGTACAGCAGCCCAAAAAATATTTTTTGCCCAAAAATGAAAATTTCAAATGTTGTTTCACTTTTCTTTAGTGTGAAACACAAAAGAAGATAGTTTAAGCAATGTGCCAATTGTTTTTGTTTATGAAATTTTGTTTTTGTATGGTTTGTTTTTGTAATGAAAGTAAATGGGGTCCAAAACATCACTGTTGGACCCAATTTAGTTTTATTGTATGGACAAAAACAAAACAAAACAAAACACAGAGACATACAAAGTACCTTCTTTTATACTCCACAGAACTTGTTGGTTAAGCCAAAAGTATACTTCGGTTTTTACACATACATTAGGGTATGTGTACAGTGTGGGTGACATAAATTTAATCATCAGCATAGTATGTGTGTATACGCGGAGACATGTGATCTCTGTACATGCACCTCGAACATACATCTTGAATTTTTTTTGCAGTAATTCTGCCCCGGCCCCTTTGTTTCACAGTGGGAAAAGAAACAGATGAGACAACAACAAATTACTGGAGACGACAACAACAATATACGACCACGTTGACAAGAGCTTGTGTGAGGCGTTTAGGGGATACATGCAATAAACAATTTATTAAAAGACATTTTTATCAGTCATAACTTCTGGAGAGAAACAGCAGAGACACTGGACAAAGATTAAACTTTCTAGTGTGTTTGTACATCATCAAATGCAGTACACTTTGAAAGACGTCCAGCTGTACACATACGTTACGCGTTCATGTCAAAACTGAAGTATTCTTTGGGCTTTAAAATTGCACTTGATTTAATATTTTGCTATTGACATTTACAATTGACATTTAACTTCATTTTTAACACTGAGAATGGTCATTTGAAGGCACTCGTCTTTGAGTACTTCAATGTCAGTTTTATAGGCATTAGTTTTGACATCACTGTAGAAATCAGGCTTCTTCACGGCCAGAGGCGTCTCTACGGTGATGGATGCCCCCATAAGTGCCTCTGGGCTTTGGCCCCGCTGGAAGAGACCCAAGAGGGTGGCCAGGGCCCGGCCCACGTCATGACGGGCCCCTTCGTTGACGAAGCAGTAGAGGATTGGGTCCGCCACGCAATTGAGGCTGGTGAGCGCCAGAGTCACGTGATAAGCACCAAACAAGTTCTCCTCGGCGCCACAGTCGCAGGGATTGCTGAGGAAGAGCACGCTGCGCCACAACAAGAGGACGTGGTAGGGAGCGAAGCAGAGGAGGACGATGAGGATCAAACTGAGGGCCAGCCTCTTGATTTTAGCCTTCTCCTGTCGCTCGGTGGAGACGTTACCGCGCACGGCTCTCAGGATGCCTCTGTACGCGGCCAGCATCACACCCCAAGGCGCCAAGAAGCCGAGGAAAGTGCGGTAAAGGTTCATCCCGGCCACCCAGTCCTGCATGGGATACTTCTCGAAGCAGAAGGTGTGGTTGAAGCGGTCCTTGAAAAGTTCGTCATGGAAGAGAGGCGCAGAGTTAGCCACTATTTCGGTTATCCATACGACGGCGCTGACCAGTAAGGCTGTTTTGACCCTGCGGACTTTAGCGAATTTCAAGGGATGAGCCACCGCCAAGTAACGATCCACAGATATGCAGCAGAGGAAGGCGATGCTGACGTAGATGTTGGTGTAGAAGATGAAACCGAAAAGCTTACAGGACACTTGACCGTGGATCCAGTTGTCATGGTGAACAAAATAGTCGATCCAAAGTGGCAAAGTGGCTATATACAAGAGGTCAGCCACCGAGAGGTTCATCAAGTAGATCCCCAGCTCGTTCTTCTGTCTGACCTGCATGTACGCGGCCCACAGGGCCATGCAGTTGGTGGGGAAGCCAAGGACGATGACGATAATATACAGCGCCGGCTGGAAGAACTGGTCTATGTTCGAGTCAACATTGCACGAGGTTGAGATGTTACACATGGTCTTTTCGCTTCCTCAGAGCCTTATATAATCATTAAAATTGGCTGAGCTTTCTACGGTCCAAACTCAAGCCATGTTTAAAAATAAGATTAGAAAGTCAGATGGTTTCCGTTTTGCTTCCATGTATTGTATAGTGACAGTAACACTGTAGCCCACTCTGGTCTAGCATGGTGGGCCTGATGTGTCACATGTCTCTACCACATTTCATGGCTAGTGTTTCAACCTCTCGGAGGGCTCAGAGGTCAAAGACATGACCACAAAAGAACATGCCATTAATCCTTGTGAACTGATCACCTTGGAGAGGTCTCATGTAGGGTCAGGGTTTTTTCAGCAGTATGAAATGGTCAACTTTATCTATGAAGGACGCACAATGATTGATCTTCTTTGGTCCGTCCAACAACATCCATCTGCAAAAGACGAAAAAGAGCAATTATGTGAGGTTCAGAAGTCTGCACTGTTTGTGATCTTTGTTATTGTTGAGAAATGTCCTTCCAGGGCGCTGTGTATTTGTTAGATTATATTTGCTCTGTGATACAATGAGCGTATGTTTTCCTATTCCCACCTCTAACCTTGGTCACCCTCTCATTAGCATATGTTTGTTTGGAGTTCAACTGAATTAACATTTATTACAAAGCTCCATCTTGTTTTCCAATGTTTGTATCTTTCTGAACAGCCATTTGTGCAGGTCTTGGTATGGTATGTAGGAGGTATTTTCTCTCCTTAGATCAAGCAGATTATAAGTACCTGTCAGCATGAGGAAATATGATATAAATTAAACAGAGCAGAACATTATGGCTTGACAGGTGACCTTGCATATGCAAGCCACTTTTACAAAACCTTTCAGATTTATACAGTATTCCTGACAAAAGGGCCTCAACAATAAGGTTTTTTTTTCTGCTAGACTAAACACAAAATATATATAAATTAAAAACTTTAAGAATTTAAAGTAATAACTTATATGTATTTAATAATTTACAATTTCTCCTTTAAAATGTATAATTTTTATATTTATTAGCATTTATTATTATCGTTTAATATATATATATATATATATATATATATATATATATATATATATAATTTATATAATTATTATTATTATTGCTATATATATATATATATATATATATATATATATATATATATATATATTTTTTTTTTTTTTTTTTTTTTTTTTTTTTTTTTTTATAATACAAACACTCTCCACATTCACTTCCATCATTTGTCGCATGTAAGGCTCCAGTGCACTCATCATGGATAACAAGCAGCCTTTTTGTAAATGGTGTTGTTGTTAAACCATAGTGATGTGGCACAGCTACAGGGCCTGGAGTTAAACCAAGCTTGCTGTTTGCTTCCGATTGTTTATAGATTCACAAAGAAACTTTGGCTGTGCATATGAGATAAATGAGAGATGCTAGTGTGCGAACTAACTGGGTAGCAATGCATGTGCATCTCTTAGCATCCATATAACAAAAAAGACTGCACAATATTACATACAAGTAAATGAATCGAATATTCCACAAAATGCATCTTGTGTAGTTTTAGGTCTTTACTCTTAAAGTAAATGTAACTAATTTTATAACTCCCAAGCGAGTCAGTTTTCAGATTCAAAAGGAAATTGCTAAACAATGTGAAGAAATGACTCAATGTGATTCAGGCTCTAGGGATAACGGGCAACATTCCTAAACCATAAAACAGATCAGGTTATTCTGAACTAAAATAATTTTCTCAGAAAAACTAAGACTGCACATTTTCCTTGGAAAGGACACATTTTTAATGTACAGACTGAGCCATGATGAAAACTTGAGCTCAGAGGTTTATAAAAGATTCCTCATGATCAGTGTTGGGGAAAGTTACTTTTAAAAGTAATGCGTTACAATATTGTACTACTTCCTAAAGAAGTAACTAATTGCGTTATTACTTTTTCTCATCTGTGGTGGGCTTGCTTGTTTTTTATTAACAAAAAAAAAAGTTCTATTTTTGGCAAATATAAAGGCCCTTTCACACCAAAAGTGAAATGAATAAGCCTCAGGCTGAAGGAAAATACAAATTCAGGCCTGTACAGTAAAGGGTGCCGCTCAAAAAAGCCTTTCAGCTGTGCTGCCATTCTGGATTTCAGAAGAATAGGAAGCAAGAGAAGAAAGTTCAATACTCTTACTTCATTAATAAAAACTAAAGATTAAACACAAATGTGATGTTTAACTAAAGTCATTTTTGCTTATTAGTATGGTTGAATTTGATCATTGAATGTCAGCAGCAAAGACATTGGTTAATAAAGTGAGATTAAATACATCAAGTATATTTTGTGTAATTTAACATATTTAATTACTGCATGTTTGTGTAATATTCAGATTTTGCATTTCACTTTCAGGAACACTGAATGTGTTTTTGTGCAAGATGAGTAGAGATGAGTAAATGCATGTTCACATTTACTCTAGAACTACAATAACCATCATGTTTACACAGCGCACAAAACACCTCTGCACTTATGATATCTATCAACATGAGAGCTGTCAGTCAATAAATGGGAAAATAAAGTAACTTGCGTTACTTATTTAAAAAAGTAACTCAAATATTTTGTTGTAAATTTAAAAGTAATGCGTTAAAGTTATTTTAAATAAATCTACCTGAATACGTAACTCACATTACTTGTAATGCATTACCCTAACACAATAAAAAATGTATTTTTTCACAAATTAACAGTACAATATTTCTGTGCTTTTAAAATATTAATAATAAATTGCGATATTAAAATATTTTATACGTATTAAAGGTGCCTTAGAACTTTTTTTTAAAAGATGTAAGTCTAAGGTGTCCCCTGAATGTGTCTGTGAAGTTTCAGCTCAAAATACCCCATAGATTTTTTTAAATTAATTTTTTTAACTGCCTATTTTGGGGCATAAATAGAAACGAGACGATTTCAGGTTGCGGCCCCTTTAAATCGTGTTCTCCGCCCCCTCCCGAGCTCTCGACTCTATCACAGCATAAACAAAGTTCACACAGCTAATATAACCCTCAAAATGGATCTTTACAAAGTGTTCGTCATGCATACTGCATGCATGCGTCGGATCATGTGAGTATAGTATTTATTTGGATGTTTACATTTGATTCTGTGATAATTGTTACATTAGCAACATGCTAACGAAACATTTAGAAAGACAATTCACAAATATCATTAAAAATATCATGATATCATGGATCATGTCAGTTATTATTGCTCCATCTGCCATTTTTCGCTGTTTTCCTTGCTTGCTTACCTAGTCTGATTATTCAGCAGTGCACATCCAGACGTTCTGCCCTTGTGTAATACTAACTGCCCTTGTGTAATGCCTCAATCATGGGCTGGCATATGCAAATATTGGGGGCGTACACCCCGACTGTTACGTAACTGTCAGGTTTGAAGGAAGGAGCGAGGACTCAAGTGCAGGGAAGGAAGGGCTTTTTATTAATAATAAAAATAAAAACAAAAACACAACAAAAACAACCCCGTGGGGGAAAACAGACAAGACTAAAACTTGACTAGACTGGGACTTGACTTGACTAGACTAGACTAGACTAGACTAGACTTGACACACAAGGGAAAATACGACAATCAATGACAGGGAATTACGACAACGAACCAGCACAGGACTGCAAACACAAGGAGAATAAATAGGAGAGCAAACAAGGCAGGTAACGAGGGAGGACAGGTGGGGCAAATCAACCAATAATGAGAAAACAAGGTGGGCGGGGTCAAGACAATAGACATGAGAGCACATGGCACAAAGAAACACATGACAAGCCATGTGCTCACACCAAACAAAACAAAGACACAAGCACATGGCCAATGAAGACAAAAATCACAAGCCATGTGCTTACACAAGACGAGACATGAACACGTGACTATGAAAACTCATAAGCCACGTGTTCACACAAAACAAGACAACAAGAGAGCACGCAGCCCGTGAAACACAGACTGCGTGCTAACACAACACAAGACAAAAAAACATGAAAGCACGCGGCAGGTGGAATGACCGCGTGCTACACAAAACATGAGACAAGAGCGCACGGCAAGTGAAAGTACACACAACCCGTGCGCTCACAATAAAGACAGGACTGGGAGCGCGAGTGTCCGAATCCCGACACGAAACCGAAACCAAACTAGACACGAGTGCCGGGATCCGAACGCCACACCCCCAACATGAAACAAGGCACGCAGACAAGAGAGCGCACGGCCCCGAGAACACTCGAGACCGTACGCTCACACAAAAACATGACAAGAACGGGAGTGTCAGAGCTCTGTCACAAAACCAAGAAATAAACTAGACCGAAGTGACAGAACCCTGACAGTAACAGTCAGTGTTATGTTGAGATTCGCCTGTTTTCCGGAGGTCTTTTAAACAAATGAGATTTATATTAGAAGGAGGAAACAATGGAGTTTGAAACTCACTGTATGTCTTTTCCATGTACTGAACTCTTGTTATTTAACTATGCCAATATAAATTCAATTTTTAATTCTAGGGCACCTTTAAAAAATTAAAATAGGCTATTAAATAATTTAATACTTTTAAAATGGATGTTTCAATGTGATTTAAACCTCTTTAAGGATAGTTAAACCATTTTCTTTTATGTTCTGCAGAAGAAAGGAAGTCATACAGGTTTGGAACAACATGAGGGTGAGGAAATGATGACAGATGTTTCATTTTTGGGTGAATTAATTAACCCTTTAGCACCATTTCAGTGATATAAAGCAGAAAAAAAACATTTATTTCAATTGTTCCATATATTTTAATTAAAAAAAAATTTCAAAGATGTAGATTTCCATATTTTCCCATTTAAGTAGATGCATTTTCTTAACTGAAAATAGCTGCCTTGGAGCATTACTGATACCAATGACCTGGTTTACCTTAAAAGGATTTAGTTTGTATAGAATCATACTGCTGTTGTGATAAGATTAGCATATTTTTCAATGTTGCAAAGCCAAAATCAAAATGGACTAATGTTTTACATAAGATGCAAGACAAATCAATTAACACACACAAAAAAACAAAAACAATTTTGCACTGTTTTCGGATATAAACACAACTTTACTCTAAACCCAGTGTTAAAAATGACCTGCACTGTATTTTGATCACAATTTCTGACTCTGAAAGGTTTGAGATGGAATTCAAAGCTTGCGATGTGTTAAAAACACCTTATCATGCCTGTCACCCTCCATCACAGCATCCAGTCAAAAACAGTGAAACAACAGATCAGGTAGCAGAGCGCTTCCCTAGTGTGTCACCAGTCTTAAGATATTGCTTATGAGCCTGATGCTTTTCAATCAGTAGGAAATATGAGATAACAGCAGAGGTCCGCTGCCCTGCCTGGGGCCAGAAACGGTGACGGATACGCCAACAGGGGCTTAAAAATCACTGACCTAATCCAATCTGTCATTCTGCTCCAATATCAATACCTCACAGTGGCAGATAACAATGTATCCTTTAATAGAGAAAAACTGAAAGCACTACAGGGTAAGAAAGATTTAAAGATGATGGAATGTAAATCACTGGAAAGTTGTCAACCCGACTTCATTTTCATTCAGGTTGGGAGATAAAAAGCGAGGGGGGACAGAACTGGCTGGGACGATGTCAAAAAAAGATCTCTCAGATTAAAATATGCAGTTTGTGCGCATTTAAAATTCTTGATAATATCAAAGTTTGCATTACACAAAAGGAGAAGATCTTTTAAAACAGTGTAAACAAATACATCTGGCCTTTGTCCATGATCACTGTGGGAACATAAAGCACAAAATAAAGACCTGTTTCTCTATTTTCCCTCTATAGGAAGCACCGAGACGTCAGACCCAATCTCCCATAAATCTCCCAAATGAGGCGATGAATAATCAGGGACACCTGCACAACAGTAGTGGTCAGTGATACAGTGATACGTCTCAATATTGATGCTCTAGAGTAAAAAATGAGTCTCCATAGTCTCTAATGAGACAAGAAAATGTCATAGAGTGTCATGGAGTCATTGAAAACACATATCTCAGAAGAGGGCCGCTCAATAGAACCTGAATAATGTCTGGAAAAACCTGCATAACAGAAATAACAGTAAAGTTAGAGCTGCACAACTAACTGGATACAATCTAGACTGTGATTACAGCTACCACAATTACGTAATTGAGAAAAGTGTTGATTACAGTATTCCATCTCAGTTTACTACCATTGCATAATGGCCTAATAAATGAGCCTCCAGTATACCTATCAGTAAAGACATCTGTTCCTAATGTGTCTGAAGTGAAATGCAGGGCTCAAACATTTCTGTGAAACTCTGTTAATGAAATTACCTCTCTCTCTAATTTACTCAAAATGTACTCAAAATCACATCATAACCTGAAACCTGTTGCACTGTGTGTTATACCACCAGAGTGATGAAGTCTCACTTTTTTAAAGATCTCTTGTGTTTATGGCTGTAAGGTTGGGTCTAAGTTGAGGAAGGCACAATGTCAGAAGATGTTAGTTTAAAGGTGCTAAAGAGGATGTTTTGTTTTATACATTTTTGCAATATTTCTTGAAACTGTCTTTACTAACTGATAAAAGACTATTTATTAGGTGCACTGAAAGTAATAATATTAATATACATCATCTGTGCACGAGGTAGGGCCTTAAAAACATCAGCCAATCGTTTACGCGATCATCGCGTAAACGATTGGCCCTCTGGCTTGTCAATCACTGCCGTGACGTTCCTTGTGAGAGATGCGCGGCTGCGCTCCAGTAACTTTCCACACTCCACAGGCGCTGCATGCAATGTTTTTGTCAGGAGACAGGAGTAACAACTGCAGATTATGAGTCACCTGCGGTGAGTCCAACATAATGAATCCACGGCTTTAAGTCGCGCACACACTTAACGATTGTAAGGCCGATTATGAATGTAAATTGATACTCATGACTGATCGCGCTCAAACGCGTCCAGTCAGAGCCAGTTGCGTTTAGTCTGCGATTACGGTCGGTGTTCAAATTCCATGTGAAAGTATATAAATCTGCTTCAGGAGCAGGAAACTATCGCTGTATGTTGAGCATAGTCAGAATGTTTTAGCTAG
Source organism: Megalobrama amblycephala (assembly GCF_018812025.1). Lineage (NCBI taxonomy): Eukaryota > Metazoa > Chordata > Actinopteri > Cypriniformes > Xenocyprididae > Megalobrama > Megalobrama amblycephala. Next base: position 27,099,987 of record NC_063059.1, read on the forward strand.
TCGTTAAATGTGTGCCCGGCTTAATAACACAGCGAATGCCGGTGGTAAACACTCGTGTTCCGATACTCGTGCACGAGTTTTGGGAGGCGTTCCCTCTAAATGAGCTGTGAAGGAGGGGGGTTGTTCTTACCCATGCGCTCATTTCAAAAACTCAGTCGACAAAAAGAACCTCTTTTAGCACCTTTAATTCACAAATTCTCCATTCTGTTTGATAGATACATAACCCAGCAGATACATGACACTTCTTTAAAAGAAATGGAAGTTGTATGGATTCAAATATAATAATATAATGCATGATTAATGCACAAAATGTTTTTTTTTTTTTCAGCAACTGGTCAAAGAAAGGAGGTGCTTGATTCAGTGTGTCTATTTACAGTAAATGCAAATAGCCCACCTACTTGACAAAGGCTATTTACACTAACTCCGCCCACCAATGTCTGATTGGGCCAAACAAAATTACAAAAGAAACCGAGCTAATAACAGGAGCAGTGGTGTGGAGAGTGTGAATCATCCTTTTCTGAACTCATCCTTCTCCATTTTCCCATCACACATCAGATCAGAATAGCATTGATTTTAAATGAAAATCAAGAAAGAATTTGAAAAGTGGAAATAAAGTGCCTAACGGGTATTTAATAGTAGGAATAAAGTGTTTATCAGTTAGTTAGGGGTAGGTGTAGGTTTTATAATAGGTAGGCTATATTGTCCCAATAAGACGACATCCATTTACCGATTTTATTAAATATAAACATTTATATTTAATGCGTTGATATTATTGCTACTGTTTTATAATGTACTTACTAGTATCGGCCACTATTTGAACTAAGTATAAATTGCATCTAACAACTATTTACACAGAAAATATTGTTATTTTTACTTAGTGTAAATAGCATATAGTTAAGAAAACACTGCTATTTTCACTTAATGCAAACAGCCACTGCCTTAATTCTAACTCAAACTTTGGGACATGTGTCCAACATGTGATTTGTGCCACTATGGCACACTGAGTGTACGCTATTTTTGCCAACCGTCAGCATCAGTGACTACACACGCTTGCATCATATTTTCACCAGAAATAGAGGGACAGTTCACCCAAAAATGAAACTTCTGTAATAATTAACTCACCCTCATGTCGTTCTAAAAATGTTTGCATTTCTTTTTTCTGTGGAACACAAAAGGAATATTTCTTTTACACATATATATATATATATATATATATATATATATATATATATATATATATATATACATATATAGTACAGTCCAAAAGTTTGGAACCACTAAGATTTTTAATGATTTTAAAAGAAGTTTCGTCTGCTCACCAAGGGTACATTTATTTAATTAAAAATACAGTAAAAAACAGTAATATTGTGAAATATTATTACAATTTAAAATAACTGTGTACTATTTAAATATATTTGACCAAGTAATTTATTCCTGTGATGCAAAGCTGAATTTTCAGCATCGTTACTCCAGTCTTCAGTGTCACATGATCCTTCAGAAATCATTCTAATATGCTGATCTGCTGCTCAATAAACATTTATGATTATTTTCAATGTTGAAAACAGTTGTGTACTTTTTTTTTTTCATCTGAAATAGAAAGTTCAAAGCAGCATTCTGAAATACAAAGCTTCTGTAGCATTATACACTACCGTTCAAAAGTTTGGGGTCAGTAAGAATTTTTATTTTTATTTTTTTGAAAAGAAATTAAAGAAATGAATACTTTTATTCAGCAAGGATGCATTAAATCAATCAAAAGTGGCAGTAAAGACATTTATAATGTTACAAAAGATTAGATTTCAGATAAACACTGTTCTTTTGAACTTTCTATTCATCAAATAATCCTGAAAAAAAATATTGTACACAAATATTTTGTACAATTGTACACATTAAATGTTTCTTGAGCAGCAGATCAGCATATTAGAATGATTTCTGAAGGATCATGTGACACTGAAGACTGGAGTAATGATGCTGAAAATTCAGCTTTGCATCACAGGAATAAATTACTTTGTGAAATATATTCAAATAGAAAACAGTTATTTTAAATTCTAATACTATTTCACAATATTACTGTTTTTTACTGTATTTTTAATTAAATAAATGTAGCCTTGGTGAGCAGACGAAACTTCTTTTAAAAACATAAAAAATCTTAGTGGTTCCAAACTTTTGGACTGTACTGTATATATATAAAATCAAAATACAATTGACAAATCCAAAAGCTTTCTTACCAGGCAAAGATTAAGCAATAATGTCAAAGATACAGAACATTCAGAACTTATTTAATAACACAAGTTTCTGATCTATTAGGACATACTGCCCAAGGGTAGAGCGTGTTGCATTAGAAACATTTAGCAGTCAACAACTATTGCTATTTCCAAAAATAATCTATTATAGAAGCTAGGCAGGACAACATGGGTTTCCTGCGTACATACAAATAAATGATAATTAATTCTTGCAAAATGTTATCACGTTCCGAGAAAGCCTGTTTAATTAGGTTCAATTTTAAGTGCTTCTAAATACGGTAATTATCTTAATCAAATCAGCCTTATTCCCAACGGCTCAAATGTCAATTTTGTTATCCGCTTCTGTGGATACAGTTTTCGATTTGTTGTGTGAAACACTTTTTTTGTGTGACAGACATGGTACGTGCAGAGAAAATTAATAGGAAAAGGAAGTCTTTGGACATTTGACCCATGAATGACCTGATCTCCCAAGGCACTGGCTATGTCATGAAATGACAAATGTTGTTATTGTCCACTTTGAAGAACGAATTGAAGGCTTCTGTAAAGTAACATGCGAAAACACCTTCTAAAACAAACTGTTGCATACGTGATGTAACGACTTGCATTTTTTCTAATATTTTTCTAATAGTGACAAACTAGTCTTGGATGCTGCCAGATAGATTGTATCAGAGCCATTAACAGCTTTATATTTTGTGACAGTCGTCCCTGTGGTTCGCCCTGTAGGGTCATGCTAAATAATGAGTGTAAACACAATGGCCTTAACAAGACCCTTCTTGCCTTGAATCTCCCCCTTACTGCTCTGATGGGAAAGACCCCAATGTTATCACAGCACCCTCACAATAACAAATACAGTTAGTATTTGAAGAGGAGAGCTGGCAGCTTTCCAATCAGGAGGTGCTGAGAGACGTGTCTTTCCGCTATTTCTTAATGAAAGATCTGGAGAGAGATGGGGAGAGAGAGGAAGAGGAAGACAGAGCGAGAGAGAGGGGCATTCAGAAAAGAGGCCTAATCTAAAATAGAAGCGACTGATTATTCATTTATTCCCTCATTAGAGGGAGATCAGATCAAGGATACAACAGCCAGGCCTGGCAAAACTCCAGGACGCACAACAGACACCGGGGTCAAGCGAGGTTCATTAAAATGTCCACGGGAAGGACAAAAGGACAGCTAGATCTAAAGCTAGATAAAACCTTACTAGATATGAAGCCCATATCAAAGGTGACAACAGATGTACTCAAGTTTATAGATACACAATGATGCAAATCTAAATATATATTTCTCATAATATATTTCCAATAATTCTTGTTTAGTAAGTTTTGTGCAGCTGTGGTACAAATAAAAACACCAGAAAATGACCTGTATTCCACGAAAGTGGAATGTTCTACAACAGGCTGAGTGATTCAAAGTTGTTCCTGAAATCGCCCAGAAGCAAGAGCTCCGTCAAGAGCAGCTCTCAGAAACCATTTCTTTCCAAGAAAAGTCATCCTATTAAATCTTAAAAGTCCTTCAGTTTTCACTCAAAGCATACACACACAAACCAAACAGGTTGTTTCACCACAGTTATTACATCCCACATAATGAGGGAAAAACATACATGAACATACAAATGAACAAATGCAGGTGAGATCCACCATAAGCATTATGGAAAATAAATCATTTCTGTTTTCACTTTTTTTTTTTGTGAATTTTGAGCAAGTAGAGTAAAATAAGTGCTAATTTTCCCAATATGTGCACATCTTATTTGCTGCCGTTAGACTGTAAGACATACATCAGTATATTTACATCTCTCTAAATATTAATATTGGCGTCAACCATTAAAAAACCCATTTTGGTCAACTATATGTAATAGATATTCTTCTTTTCAGAAGCATATTTAAAATAAAATTCAGAGAAGAAGCACATTTGTCCTGTCCTTTAAGACTACTGCATTCACTGCTGTCATATCAGGTTCATGCCTAGCCCTGGAGAATACAGAAAAAGGGGAGGTCAAGTCCTGTGGTTAACTGCTTTTTCTAGATTGTTGACTGGTGAGATTTGACACCTTTCCCTGCTGGTATCCAACCAATTTCTTCATCCTTTTTAATGCTGATACCTTTCAAAGAAAGAAAAATCTCTACTTGGTGATAGACACACACACACACACACACACACACACACACACACTTGTGGGGACTCTCCATAGACGTAATGGTTTTTATACTGTACAAACTGTGTATTCTAACCCCTTACACTAACCCTACTGCTAAACCTACCCATCACAGAAAACTTTCTGCGTTTTTAGATAAAAAAAAAAATCATTCTGTATGATTTAAAAGCTTGTTTCCTCATGGGGACCTCAATTTAGGTCCCCACTGTGACACGAGTCCCCATGAGTCAATGTGCATTCAGGTTGAAGTAGAAAAACAAGGACACAAACACACACATACACACTCTCTGTAACTTTTAACCATTTAGTAAATCTTATGTCACTGAAATATCTACACTCTGTGTATTTGTATATGATTTATCATATTTACATACAGTTAATTAAAAACTTTATTTCAAACAGCACTTTGATGACTATTATTTTCTATAATTATTATGCAATTAGATTTTAAGACCTAGCCTACATGGATTATTTGTATTATTAAACATTTATTTGTCACATTGCAAAACCATGCCTTCAATAAGTGAAAGCATAAAGATGATTAAAAGGTCACTTTGTGATTAATTACCATTTCTGAGTGAAATGTTGCTTTAAGATTATCTAATTATTTATTTCAGACAATTATTATTGTTCAAATATGCATAATTATACTTGCCCTTCTATTTAAAGGTGCTATAATAAAGGCGTGTCATAAATTGACATTCATGTCACAAAGCAACTTAAATTAAATATGTAATATATTGTTTGTAATTTATTATAGACATCATATACACAAAGCACAGAATAAGTTTACTGTCAACTAATCTTTTCCCACTTAAGCTTTCAAAACTAAACCATTAATTCTGAACTCAACACCTGCTATGTACTTCCTTAGATATTAGTCATAAAAACCACAAAGGTCATAACAGTCATACATGTTATGGGATGAATAAAAAAGGAACAGGGACTGTCTGTGCTGGTCTAACAGTACATTTTTATACTTATTTAATAACACATACACACTTTTTTTTTTTTAAATCAGCAATTGCAGAACAGGTCAATGTCTCAGAATTATATTTAGCGATTAGTCTAGAACAGAGCGTATTAATATATTCCTGATGTTATCCAGACATGTTCTCCCTGCAGCAGTCTTTCCTGTCCTAGCGTGACGGTTTAGTGGAAAAAACAGAATCATTCAAAGATAAATGTAATTACAGACAGACTTACAGCATTCTGGTCTTGCGGTCTGCATTAGCCAATAGTACAAAAGAGCTGATGAAGGTGTCATCACCAGTGATGAATATTATGGTCATTTTCTTTGAAACCTGGCTCCTTTAAGTGTGACATGGTGACTTCAGTATGATGATAGTGGTGCAAGAAGCCCCAACTAAACTTTTTTTTACTGCCAGGACGCACCTGGCTGTTCAAACAGCAGAGGCTTTTAACACGAGAACATTGGGCAACTGAAAGGGAACTAATTCAATTGGGTCTCAAACTGCTCAGCATGATGAATAAGCAGGTAGCTAGGCAGGACACAAACTACCTGGTGTCTACCTGAGGGCATAACCAGATCATTCACCGCACCATGCCGGTGCCCACTGATGATCCCATGTCACAGTTTAAAAACGCCTTTCAATTCAGCAATGTTTGTTGTTCACAGATGCACAACTAGACAGAAAAATCAAGCTGATCGACTTAAATAGCTCAGAGTTCAGTGAGCACAAGGACAGGCAGCAAACATTAAAATGCCAATTAATAATATTAACACAATGCTTAAATATTATACATGATGATGGCATGAGAGTGATAGAATCACTTATTGACCTTGTCTATGTAAAGTTACAGCCAATTTTTTTTCTACTCCAGTAAGGGAACATTTACATGCAACACACTACACCCACATTATGTTTGTAATGCAAAACTAGTAGTTCATGCACCATGAAAAGTAGTCCCATGTCAAAAAGGATGATGTAGACAACTTTACAGTATATATATATATATATATATATATATATATATATATATATATATATATATACACACACACACACACAAACCCGATTCCAAAAAGTTGGGACACTGTACAAATTGTGACTAAAAAAGGATATAGATAACATATCAAATGTTGAAAGTGAGACATTTTGAAATGTCATGTCAAATATTGGCTCATTTTGGATTTCATGAGAGCTACACATTCCAAAAAAGTTGGGACAGGTAGCAATAAGAGGTCAGAAAATTTAAATGTACAAATAAGGAACAGCTGGAGGACCAATTTGCAACTTATTAGGTCAACTGGCAACATGATTGGGTATAAAAAGAGCCTCTCAGAGTGGCAGTGTCTCTCAGAAGTCAAGATGGGCAGAGGATCACCAATTCCCCCAATGCTGCAGTGAAAAATAGTGGAGCAATATCAGAAAGGAGTTTCTCAGAGAAAAATTGCAAAGAGTTTGAAGTTATCATCATCTACAGTGCATAATATCATCCAAAGATTCAGAGAATCTGGAACAATCTCTGTGCGTAAGGGTCAAGGCCGGAAACCATACTGGATGCCCGTGATCTTCGGGCCCTTAGACGGCACTGCATCACATACAGGAATGCTACTGTAATGGAAATCACAACATGGGCTCAGGAATACTTCCAGAAAACATTGTCGGTGAACACAATCCACCGTGCCATTCGCCGGTGCCGGCTAAAACTCAATAGGTCAAAAAAGAAGCCATATCTAAACATGATCCAGAAGCACAGGCGTTTTCTCTGTGGCCAAGGCTCATTTAAAATGGACTGTGGCAAAGTGGAAAACTGTTCTGTGGTCAGACGAATCAAAATTTGAAGTTCTTTTTGGAAAACTGGGACGCCATGTCATCCGGACTAAAGAGGACAAGGACAACCCAAGTTGTTATCAGCGCTCAGTTCAGAAGCCTGCATCTCTGATGGTATGGGGTTGCATGAGTGCGTGTGGCATGGGCAGCTTACACATCTGGAAAGGCACCATCAATGCTGAAAGGTATATCCAAGTTCTAGAACAACATATGCTCCCATCCAGACATCGTCTCTTTCAGGGAAGACATTGCATTTTCCAACATGACAATGCCAGACCACATACTGCATCAATTACAACATCATGGCTGCGTAGAAGAAGGATCCGGGTACTGAAATGGCCAGCCTGCAGTCCAGATCTTTCACCCATAGAAAACATTTGGCGCATCATAAAGAGGAAGATGCGACAAAGAAGACCTAAGACAGTTGAGCAACTAGAAGCCTGTATTAGACGAGAATGGGACACATTCCTATTCCTAAACTTGAGCAACTTGTCTCCTCAGCCCCAGACGTTTACAGTATTATAAAAAGAAGAGGGGATGCCCAAGTGGTAAACTGGCCTTGTCCCAACTTTTTTGAGATGTGTTGATGCCATGAAATTTAAAATCAACTTATTTTACCCTTAAAATGATACATTTTCTCAGTTTAAACATTTGATTTGTCATCTATGTTGTACTCTGAATATAATATTGAAATTTGAAACTTCCACATCATTGCATTCTGTTTTTATTCACAATTTGTACAGTGTCCCAACTTTTTTGGAATCGAGTTTGTATATATATATATATATATATATATATATATATATATATATATATATATATATATATATATATATATATATATAAACATGGGCTTTACTAAATGATTCAATATGAGCTTAACATTTCAACTTTTAAACCCTCTGGAATGTCAGCTTACTATATCCATTGTAAGCGAGTACTGGAACATAACTGGAAAGCACACAATGCCCAGGAACTGTCAAGCTCCAAAAAGGACAGCAAAAAAAGTGGTTTATAGTACTCATGTGCTATTTATGTCTTCTGAAGCCAATATGATTTATATCCTTTATGTGAGGAAGAGACCAAAATTCAGCTTCCTTTCCCCGTAGCTCTCAAGTGTCACTTCTGTTTGCATGTATTCAAACATAAATAGTTCTCATGCGTCTCATTACTGCAGCAATTTTGAAAATGTGCAAATGAGAGTCAAATTTTTGTGCTGCTGTATAGGGGGAGATTTTCAGCAAACAACAATTTCTGTTCTCAGTCATATAGCAGTATATATAATATATACTTTATAAGAGTTTTAAAAAATAACACAATTCATATGGGGTGTTTTTATGGCAGTTGTATGTGCTTTTCGAAAGTTTGGGGTCGGTACCTTTTTTTTATGTTTTTGAAAGAAGTCTTATGCTTGCTTTTTTTTGCCAAAAAAAAAATCTATTTTAATACATTTTAAAATGTAATTTATTCCTGTGATGGCAAAGCTGAATTTTCAGCATCATTACTCCAGTCTTCAGTGTCACATGACCTTCAGAAATCATTCTAATATGCTGATTTGCTGCTCAATAAACATTTCTTATTACTATCAATGTTGAAAATAGTTGTGCTGTTTAATAATTCTGTGGGAAAGGATTCTTTGATGAATATAAAGTTCTTTTTCTAACATTATAAATCTTTCATAAATGCCTTTATTATCACTTTTGATTTCCTAACAGTAGTGAATATAAAGGATCAGCCTGGAATCTGGATATTGTGAATATCTCTTTTTGTGGATGAACAATCACTGTTCCTTATTTAAAACCCCCTATAACTTGTTGTGTAAGTTATACATGACATAAGCAAGAAAAAAAATCAACTGACTTCCTGATATGTCTATTTCTTATGCAGACACACACATATGCACACGCATACACAAGCAAATGCAAACATTCAGAGATACACAAAATGAAACTTCTTAACCTTTGAAATACACACAAATGAACCTCTGTGCTTGAGGTCATAATGACAATAAACATCAGTTATGGGCTTCAGTTAGAATACACTTTTGAGAGAATGTAAAGTTTTTCATCAATATTAATTAAACAAATAATGAATTAAATTGTGATTTTGTCAAATCGAATCGCTACTCACTAAAACTATTAAGTTAAGCGATACTTAAAATCTTCCTTTGTAACCACTGCCTTTTTATTTGTTCTCTTATAAAAGTTTCTGAGATGGGCAATGTGCTTTACAAGGAATGGTCCATTATATCAGTACACAGCGTACACATAGCAGGCTGACCATGGCAGGTGAGCTGAGTAAGAACTGCTTGTCTCCCTTGGTATTGATTCAGGGCAGGTATTTAATCCTTTCCTAACTGTGTTTTATGCTCCAGTGGAGAGGCGGCCGTGTGTCTCTAGAGAGACCAGGGCAGGCATCCTGCAAGGCGAATTAATGACTTCAATAAAAGTGCCACATTTTCCACTCAACTCCCCAGTCAAGAGTTTTATTGGTGAGGTTTAATTTGGCTTAAACTGGTCGGCCGCTTTAGGCATGGTCACAAATGCTAATCACCTTTACCCCGAATCGCAATTAAGAAGAGGTATCAACATGACGATATGTTTTTTGAAGATAGAAACCATGCAGAATGGGGAGAGAGAGTTCAACACTAAATTTGTGCCATGCTCACTCGGCCGGCTTCATGCTGTTTTTTGATAAAGCTCAGAGGAAACACCTCCACATTTCATCTGGTGCATCTGGTCCACTTCTGCTATTGTTCTGTTTCATCTGCGATTGTGTTGACAGGCTGTAACTTGGCAGCAATGTAGCACAGACGAGGAAATTGCTGGCACCTGCTAAGCAAAGAAACCAGCGCAATGTTTAAAAGGAAACTAGATGCAGTGTCATGCTGAGAAAAACTTCAAAGCAGAGAAGGATTAGTTTATGTGACACTGAAGTGGCCAAATAGTTTAGTAGGGTCAAGATAGGGTAAAGAGCTGAAAATCACTACCAAAAAGAGAGAAGAACTTCAAGAAAAATGTGATTCAAGACTCACAACATTCTCACAAAAGTGAAGCCTGTAAATGATTGAATGTTTACTGTCATTATGTCCTCAAGCAAAAAGGTCATTTGTACATTTCTGGTAATTGTTTGTGTGTGTACTTTCTCCTTTCCTACAGTCTAAAAAATAAAGGTTTTTACAGTGATAGAAGCCATAGAAGAACCATTTTGGATTCCTCAAAGAACCTTTCAGTGTCCTTAAGGTTTGGTCATCGCTTTTTTGAAACAGTATAGCATTGATTGGCAAAATTTTGCAGGCAAAATCCAGCCTGGAAGCGCTGGATGGAAACAACATAAATGAATGACACAGCAGAGAAGAAATTGTTGAATAAAGTCGTTATTTTTGTTTGGTTTTTGCACACAAAAAGTATTCTTGTTGCTTCATTAACTTCATCGCTTCATCACGCTACATTAAGGTTGAACCACTGTAGTCACGTGGACCATTTAAACAATATCTTTATTAGCTTTCTGGGCCTTGAAAGTGGTAATTAAATTGCTGTCTATGGAGGAGCTCTCGGATTTCATCAAAAATATCTTAATTTGTGTTCCGAAGATGAACGAAGGTCTTACGGGTGTGGAACCATATGAGGGTGTGTAATTAATGACAGAATTTTCATTTTTGGGTGAACTACCCTTTAAAAAAACAATTTAAGAACATTGTATTATATTAATAGACAGCGTGTAGGTTGAATGACACACTTCATTCATTATCTTCTAATAAAAGTCTGATAATAAAAGCATAATAGGTCCTTCAAAAGTCCTTGTTGATAACATTGCTTAATGTTCATAGTGAACATTAACTTGACAATAATTAACTGGAACTTTGCATGTTTGAGAAAAAAACGGTCCAAACAACTTCTGAGCCCTAACTACACGAACAAAGAACATGCAGACAACAGCATTCATGTTTCAAAATTGTGAACAAGACATACATACCGATCAGGCATAACATTATGACCACCTTCCTAATATTGTGTTGGTCCAAGTCCAACTTTTGCTGCCAAAACAGCCCTGACCCGTCGAGGTATGGACTCCACTAGACCCCTGAAGGTGTGCTGTGGTATCTGACACCAAGATGTTAGCAGCAGATCCTTTAAGTCCTGTAAGTTGCGAGGTGGAGCCTCCATGGATTGGACTTGTTTGTTCAGCACATCCCACAGATGCTCGATTGGATTGAGATCTGGGGAATTTGGAGGCCAAGTCAACACCTCAAACTTCTTGTTGTGCTCCTCAAACCATGAGCCATTTTTGCTTTGTGGCAGGGTGCATTATCCTGCTGAAAGACGCCACAGCCACCAGGGAATACCGTTTCCAAGAAAGGGTGTACAAAATGTTCACTTGTTGCCTTATATATCCCACCCACTAACAGGTGCCGTGATGAAGAAATAATCAGTGTTTATTCACTTCACCTGTCAGTGATCATAATGTTATGCCTGATCAGGTTCAGATTTAGAAGCTTATCTTATCAATCACTTGCTGTATTTTTAAACATTTATTTTTTAATAGATAACAACTGTAATTGTAAATGCCAAAAGAATGGTATAAACCATTGTTCTGAGCCATCCAAACCGTCGACAATGACCTAACCTCGTATTTTATTCTCAAACGTCAATACTGCCACAAGTGACTACACCAATAGCTTCACTAAAAGCTTCTACTTTTGTCCAGAGGACCACAAGGGGCTGAAGATTACAGCCAATACAGAACGTGTTGAGTTACACCGTCTAATGTGGAGAGAGACAAACAACAATGCGCTTCATCGGAGACCTGGTGGACTGTTAGCGTTTTCACTTTTTACATAACCCACTTGACATGGTGGGAATGTTTGCACAGGATTCTACTAATCCAGCCATTCAAAAATTCAGCATGGTTAATCATGATCTAGATCGAGCCTCCGGTTCTGAGAAGTGAGATGGGCATGCAAGATAAGCATATGTCTGATGTCGTAATATGATATAGCTTGACATATGGCATGTTTCTGCTGAAGTCAGTTTCAGGTTGCTAAACAGATCAAACCGCTCAATAGAACTCGCTGATACGCTTAGCATGCTGCGCACTTTACATCAGCGCTAGAGGTCTGTTCTTTTCCCATGAAACTGCATTGCATTTACGGTAGGTGAGGGGAAAAAGTCTGACCACAAAAAACCTTATAGCTTCAGCAGTCATTAGCCTCAACCTTTGCTGTGAACTGTTGGCGCAATAAAATCTGCCACTACTGTAGATGTTTCAAACTACAAATTACTCCACATATTTAATTATACACTTAAGTGCTATGAGTTCATTAGTAAGTTTGAAAACAGCCACTTGTGGGGCCACCATCCCACTGGGTTATAGCTTTCCTCACACAATCTGGTGCTCAAACCAGACATTACCCTCGCAAAACACCCTTATTAGCTCAGGCGGGAGGCACTGGAGCAGACACCTCATTGGTTCACGGTAAGATTACTCTTCTCTTCTAGTCATGCTTTTAATGTTAGTTCTTATCTCGCATCCCCAAGAGGGCAATTACTGTTTGCTTAAAAGGACTGATTAAATGTTGTGTTTGTTTCCTAACAAAACCGAGAGGGAGACACCATATTGGCCAAGACATTCCAGAAAACCGTTTCACGTGCCACACTGCCCTTTGCCTCTAAAAGATCAGCCACATGCTGGAGTGAACGAGATGCTGCGAGAAACAAAGTCAGCCACAAATTACAGCAAAGAGGAGAGAACAATACACATATCTCAAGTGCCGGGTTTAGATGCAGAGCCACTGTATTGAATTCATATTGTATTACATATTACAGCTAGTGAGCTGAAATGAAATATGAAACACAACTGCCGTGGTGTCGTTTTCATATATTTTGATCATTTGCTGCCAAAAATGGATATGCAATGACTGTTTAACTGATGCTTTCCCATCACAAATGTAAATGAAAATATATTGCATTGTACACAATATAACTGACTTGCTGTAAACACTGTCAAAGGCCTTTTATAGCTTGTTAAATTGCTCATTAAATCGTGAGAAACGTAGTGTGCCGTTGCACACACTATAACCCACATGTGTTCAACAAAGGAATACCGTTGAAAGCACACTCAAGCAACAAACTAAATGCATTAATACATAAGCTATTATAAACAGGACTACTGTTGTCATTTACAGTGACCCATTATTAAAAAGGTTAAATTTATGGCTCATGGATGGAAAACATTTGAAAAGCAGCTTCCATAAGTAGTGTGTTCCAAGTAGCCAATGTAAATGAGTCTTTGCGTCCCTCATGAATACATATGTAAATAATGACTTCAACAATGAAAAGCTGACACCGATTTTTACTGTGTGTTATTTTAGGCACTTTTCTTAAAATGTAAACAAAAATACATTAAATGAAGATGCCTTTGTGGCCTGTTGCAGTCTTTAGTTTCCATATCTGTTTTAGCACATATATCGATGAGGTACAATCTTAAAAAGTCAGTACAGTAAACATTTGCTTACCAAAACCTGGAAATTTGTTGAAGTATCAGCATTAAATTCTCATTTTAGACTGTCATAACATCACCTCACAAAGCTTTTAATGACTAAATGAACTGTAAAACTGTCAACACTGACGCCATCAACTGTGTTACTACGTTTCATAGCTATTTCCCCATCATATATTAAAAAACAACCTTTACAAAATGGAAAAGGCACCTCGTAGAATTAGCTCAATAACTTTTATCATGTCTATGCATTATCAGCCTAACCTATTTATAGGCTCCATCATACGCCTAAATTACATAATTTTAGATCTGAAAGGCACATTAAGACGTGGCAATAGAGCAAAAGTACAATTGTGTTGTAAAATTGTTCAACAGTAGGTTAGGAGTACTGATTTTAAAAGTAGTTAATTCTTTCCTAATGAAAGAAAACAAGATATATGACATAACCATTCATCATAAGACTTAACATAACTCAAAGAAAAATCTAAATGATGACACTTACATGATAGTATGTCCGTAGGTCATTTACTCATACTGACAGTGATAGAGGTGATGTTCTCTGTATCTCCAAACAGCACGCGCAGCGATATATAACAAAACTCTCATTTCCCTAAGTAAAATTAAGCAATCATCGAGTACTATTTATATTAAGGCATTATTATCTTGGGTCTGTAGTTCACATCACGCCAGCAGACAAGCAGAGACTCTCGCGAAGTTGCAAAGCGCAAACTGAAAGTGAGCAAGCATGCAGCGCGCGGAGGTTGAGGAGAAATGTGACGTGCGTTATCCAACAGCAACACTGACTGTCCCATTGAAATACTAGCTGGCCATTTGAAATGGGATGCCACTAAAAGACGACTCTTATTTTTACGTTTATCGTTTGCTTTATAGATCCATATCAGTTCATTTGCCGTTTCTGGCTAAATGTAGTATACATTTAGCAGTTGTGTACATTACAAAGCTTTACTAGCAAGGTAGCCTATAGCTATTTAGCTCCACAAAATAATATTATAATGCAAAATGTGACTAAACATTCCTATTTATGTAAAATACCTGGACACTTGTTTTAGGTTATTTAGGCTATTTTACAAAAATGTGAAGTTGTCTCGCGCAATTAGCCTATAGCATGTCAACTGTCCTAAGTACTCTTCTAAACATTTTGTGATATACCATTTATAAAAGTATAACATATTGATAAATATTTACCATTCTTATGTTTCGTTAAACAAAATAGATTTGATACTTATACATATTAGAGAACGTTCTGTCTTATATGCCACTTTTATTAAGTTTTACCGCAGTTGTTTTTGACAAATTCGCTACATTAAACGTGTAATGTTAGTTAATTCATATCAGATACTACCAGGAAACGAAGTCAATTTTAAGACAATTTTATGTTAATTATTGCTTATGTAACCATCTGTGAGTGAACATAAGCAGAGTCATTGCCAGAAGTGGCCAGATCTCTATAGCCAGAGTTGGGCCAGTTACGGTCAACAGGAATCGGCCCAGTCCTTTACAGCTGTAACAAATAGGCTATACATGTCCAAGAGTGAGCTGCGGGCCACAATCGGGGGGCAGCCGAGCTTGGGCCGATTACTACATGCTATGTGGGGGGTCTATTTGAGATGTTTTTGCTGTATATTTCCTCAGGCTAAGGCGACTTTATCACTAGCGTATTTTAGCAGTTGGTTTGGTTATGTTAAGGTGCCATCGAACGTTTTTTTACGTAAAAATTACAGCAGATGCATTTTGGGGCATAATTAGAAATGCTCCGATTCAGGTTGCGGCCCCTTTAAATGCTCACGTCCCTGCCCACAGAGCTCGCGCTTCTTTAAACAGTGATAAACAAAGTTCAAGCTAATATAACCCTCAAAATGGATCTTTACAAAGTGTTCGTCATGCATGCTGCATGTATGCGTCGGATTATGTGAGTATTGTATTAATTTGGATGTTTACATTTGATTCTGAATGAATTTGAGGCTGTGCTCCGTGGCTAACAGCTAATGCTACACTGTTGGAGAGATTTATAAAGAATGAAGTTGTGTTTATGAATTATACAGACTGCAAGTGTTTAATAATGAAAATAGTGACGGCTCGTCTCCGTGAATACAGTAAGAAACAATGGTAACTTTAACCACATTTAACAGTACATTAGCAACATGCTAACGAAACATTTAGAAAGACAATTTACAAATATCACTAAAAATATCATGATATCATGGATCATGTCAGTTATTATTGCTCCATCTGCCATTTTTCGCTGTTGTTCTTGCTTGCTTACCTAGTCTGATGATTCAGCTCTGCACAGATCCAAACGTTACTGGCTGCCCTTGTCTAATGCCTTTCATAATGTTGGGAACATGGGCTGGCATATGCAAATATTGGGGCGTACACCCCGACTGTTACGTAACAGTCGGTATTATGTTGAGATTCGCCTGTTCTTCGGAGGTCTTTTAAACAAATGAAATTTATATAAGCAGGAGGAAACAATGGAGTTTGAGACTCACTGTATGTCATTTCCATGTACTGAACTCTTGTTAACACCAACATAAGGTCAAACAATGCAATCATATTAGCCTGCATGCTGGAAAGAGGGCAAATGGGCCCTAACACAAACAAAAACATTTTTATGGGAACTATATATATATATATATATATATATATATATTACAAATTATGATGTTAAAAAGACCGCAAGTCACTCGTATTTCTAAAGGAACACTGCCCATCAGTGACACCCGCAGGTAAAGTTTCAGCAGGAGACATGCCTCCCTTTGCTCTCATAGAAAACCATAGAAAACCATTAGGCCCCTGGCGTGCGGTGGGTTTTGTGGGGGGTAATTGAGAATGAATGGGGGAAAGTCACGTGAAAGGAGGCAATGTCTCCATCGCGCTATGATTGGATGTAATTGGTTATGATTGGATATGATTGGTTTGTGCAATAAATACCGACCTCTTGTTGACGTGCACGTTCCACGCGTCAGTTTGAATGAACAAATGATGGCGTCAATGGGAAGACTAGTTGAAAAGTAAGTAAACAGATCACCTAGTTAGATATCACTGCTTTATGTCACGTCAAAATCAAACTTGAAATAGACTGAAAACATGATGACTGCGGGGGTTTTAGTGCAATCAGCTTGGTGAAATTAAAAATACATCTTCGTGTCTGTGACAGACGGTGTTTACAGGGCATGACTGATGATCCAAAATAGCCTAAGCTGACTATTAAAAAGAAAAACATCTATACACAAATAAAATATTTTGTATAATTGTTACAGCCTTTATTTATTTTGGAATGAATGTAGAAATGCTTAAAAAACTAACTTGATGAGATTGACTTGGTTTTGATAAATAGAACATTACACTGTTAATGTAAAATTACAAAATAGAACTGTATTTGGTTTCTTTTTTGATGTAAAGTAAATGTAATGTTCATTTAACAAGGAAGATGTGTCAACGTTAAGAGTAATGCACATGAATTTACATTTGATTAATAAAAAATAAAAAAATGTGCCTCCTCATTACTGAACACCACTGCATATATATATATATATATATATATATATATATATATATAGTATATTTATATAGTAAAACTGCAAGTAAATCGGATTACTTTATTGCTTTTACCATGTGAAAACGTTTTGGAATCCCTAATAATTCCCCAATATTTTTGTAGCTAATAATTTAACTAAAGCTGCTTATATAGTAACAGAAACTCACTTAAAACAGAACTTACCTACAAATAGGACTGAATCATCACCATGTACTGTACCTCAGTATGGTTTTCCCCAGGGTCAAACAAGCCCATTAGAGTCCATTAAAACTCATGCCAAGGCCTTTCCTAACTGCACTCTCTTTTAGAAAACGTGATTAGAGGTAGCATCAGGTTTAAAAAAAACAAAAAAAACAACAACAACTAAAAAAACATCATGTTCCTGAGAATAGTTTGATTGTTTGATGAACAAACAAAGAATGCATCACTCTGAGGGTGTTCCAGGTCAGTCTTGGAAACACTCTTGAAAATTCACTTGTTTGAGATAACACACTTTGCTTTGATAACAGTTACTTAGATTGACCAGACATAACCAGAGTTGTTTATTTATCACAAAACTTGGGGTTAGACTCATTAATAAGTTCATTTAATAATTTGTAAATGATTTAAAGTGAAATAATAATGTTTTTGCACTTATTAAAGAACAGTAATGAGCACCCTTAGCATTTGAAAGGCTTAAGAATGCTGCAGCTGGACAGTCACTACAGATGGGCTCCATAATCCAGTTACATAAGGTCACAATAACTTTGTAATGAGGCAGTGCTAACATCAAGCCAACCTGCAGCTGTGACAAATGGTGTGTCAAATACATTGCACAAACAAGTCTGATAAACAAAGCCAGTAAAAATCTCTAAGGAGATAAGAGCAACAGAATTAGTATTTGACAGCTTGAAAGAGGAGATGGATTCATTGCACTGGCCTGGTTTCAACTCAGAAAACATTTGGACTTGCAGTGGACCTCCCTACTCTATACTTGTATTGTTCAATATGAATGTATAAAATTAGAAAGAGCTCAATTCACCTGCAGAATTACATTGGTTGTAGAAGAGATCATTTCCAAACCATAGCCTCTTAATGCTCTAACCTTGACACAGAAATAGCCTCAAGTAACTCTTAAAAATGCAAGCCTGTTCTGTGAAATGTTCTATAGGTTAATTCCCTTCATTGCCTGAAGACAACTATAGGGTTGTATGATCACATATATTGACTGCACACACCAACACTGCATGCTTCTAACTTCACAACTTAAACTAAGTTTCACATGTTTATTAATAGCAGTTCCTCTATAAACCACATTCAGTTTGCACAAGGGCTTTGCTTACCTATCTTCAAAGCTTTGAAACAGACCTTTTTCAAGCCAACATTCAATTCTTTTCTTGCCAAACTTTGCTTTTCTAGTTGATATGACCTTGAATTCTTTTGAATTTCAATTCATTTCAATTTTACTTTTTAATATTCAGTTCTGCATCCTTAGCTGAAATTCAGGAACTGGCATTCTCAATTCAAGTCTGAATGTTGCACAATCCTGTAGTCTGGTGCAAATCCAAATAGAATAAGCTCTAATGTAAGCCATTGTATTGTTTTCACATATTTTCACCGATTCCATCAATATTTCTGAAAATATCAGTGACAATCTCGCCTCTCTGACTTGAATCTAGTGTACAATCAATCAGAAATGATGTGCTGAAAAGCATGCTGTGAAGAAATCCAATTACACTATTATCAACCCTCAGTGTCACATCCATAAATCTGTGGTGTGTTCAGGCAAAAAGTGTGAGCAAAAAAAATGGTGGTCAACGCCAGCATGGTATGGATTTGCATTTTCAGCTATGAGTTGATGAAATCATGGAGGAAATAACTGTAGTGTCAGCATGTCTTTCACAGCACATATAAATCAGCTTCCCTGTGCATTGGGAATACGCAGTGGGGAAGGGGAATTTATATCTGTGAAGTGGTCAGAACCCATTACATACTTGCATTAGGACACTGTTCTGCAGCGTGTTTAGGGACATCTTGAATTCCCTTCCTCCCTGACGCTGACTTGCAATCCCAAATGACAGCATTGCTTATTTTCTGTTCTGTCAAACTGACTGAAAACTGTGGGTTCAAGATGAGACAAGGCTGGAATGTCAGGTCACAAACTGGAGTCTGGGTGGCTACAACGTCTGGATGTCTAAAAAAGTCCATAACAGAAGCCAGTATTCTAGACTACATTTATAGTTATTATATTTGTAGATTTTGTGCCGAACAGACAACTGATTACCAAAAATATAACTAAACACAAGATAACAAAGTAATCCAAATGTTTCTGATACAAAAAGTTATATGAAAATTCAAAGGAAATTACTTCCTTCACCACTTGCCTCTCTGTTGATAAACAAAGACTGAATGCTGCTTTGTTCTGGCTCAGTAATGTAAACAGCGAGGCAATGCTAGCATGGAATTTTTTTAACTCAATAGTCATAAAAATTCTAATAGACATTGTTATGCTCTTAATGCTTATATAAAGAAGGAGTGTCAACTTACTGTGGGTTCCAAATGCAAGGAGTCCATTACCATATTATTGTATTAGACTGCTTTACACAGAAATGCATTTTTGCATTCCACTGCACTGCTTTTCCTTTGTATATTCTATGTAAACATGCACTAGATGGACATGTTTGACCATTGCGCCCACGTCTCGCGCATGACACGAGATTCTAAAAACTTAGGCTCAAGTTAAAATAGGTTAAACTTTTTAAAAAAATGCCCCTTTTTCCCCATTCCACTGCCCACATCTTACGTTTTTAACACAAAAATGCATTCTGTGTTAATTTAATTATCGCTTTTGTCCAGTTTGTCCAGTCACCATGAAATCAAAATTAATTTTTTATGGAATATTGCAGTATTTATTATAAATAATTTATCCGTGTAAATAGTTATTTTTTTAAAGCTGTCCGTAATTTTTGCCTCTTAGTCACCATCTCTGTTTGAAACCTGCAATTGCAGTTATTTGCGGAAATATCTTTACATGCGTTGTGCATCGGCACGGCGCTGTGGATACTGTACTTCGGAATCACAGATTCTATGTTTTGGAATATGACCAAAATAAGAATTTAAACCGGAAAATGTCATCTGAACAAATAAGTAACATGTCTGACACGTTTTGTTCTGACCAACTGAGAAAAAATGCATTACAAGAAATCACGCTGTCAATGGTGATTAAATCTAACGATCGCTTAGCTCAGATCACGTCAAATCGTGCATGTGTATTTAATGTGTATTAGAGTTACCTGTAGATTTCAATTTCTGTAGCCACTACGCAGTCCGAAGTCTTTTGCTTTTGACTACGGGCAAATCTCCAATTGTCACTGATGATTGTCATTTGGACTTTTCTGGATTACAATCCGCCATCAAAATGATAAGTTTAATTACTTTCATCAAATTGATGTCAAAAACAGGTCAAAACTACAAATCAAACTGATGTCAAAAACATAACGTCCATTTGACGTTCACACACTGATGTCCAATTGATGTTTAAAAAAAAACTATGGAGTCAAATTAATGCCTTAAAGTTTTGCACAAAAATAAAGTTTTGCAAAACAAAAAAAAAGAATTGAGCAATAAAAAAATGTTTTGCAAACAAAAATAAAGAATTGCAAAGGAAAAATAAAGTATTGAGCAGAAAAAAATAAGTTTTGCAAGCAAAAATAATAAATTGCAAAATAAAATAACGTAGTGCAAAAATAAAAATATAATCGAATTACAAAAATGGACAGCTGTAATCCTATTTTATCTTTGCCACATATTTTTCATGCTCAAACCTACTAAATCATTTGCAACGCTCATTTTATTCTGCGTTTCAGTCAAGCGTGCGCTCACGATACCGGCTTTCGTTTGCGCTGCACTGTTCTGTGCGGTTCTCTTTATGGCACTGGTTTGACGTGGGGGTGGAGTCAAGTAAACGGGGGCACGCCCCCGCGAAACACGTCATCGGCAGGAGACACAGATCGCAACAGAACAGATCAAGCATAGAGACAGAGCGCATTTCATTATAATACTGAAAACCATGCCCACCTAGGGGAAAAACAATCCAGGGACCGTCTCCATTGACTTTGTAATGCATGAGGCTGCCTCCTTGTCTTTTCTGACTCATTACAAAAAAACAGAACAATGCCTAAAAGCTGCTGTGTGACAAGGTGTACAGCTAACAAGCTAAAAAACCCAGAAATAAGTTTTTATAAGCTGTCGACGCTATCAACGAATGTGTTAAGGACACAAAAGTGGATACAGGCAGTGAGACAGAGCACAACAGGTCATATTACTATAAGAAATGCATTGGAGGGGGTCGTAATCGGAGACGAACAAAGAACCGCAATCAAGGCATTTGTTTAACGATGTCAAAGAAAGATGTGTGATTACGTTCCATCCTTCCAACGGCCCCGATTCTTGACTCCACCCCCACGCAAACCAGTGCCATCAAGAGATCCGCACAAAAAGTTCAAAAGAAAACATACGTGAGCGCACGCTTACTGAAACGCAGAATAAAATGAGCTCTGATTGGTTGTAGGTCTATCCAATAAAATGATTACAGTGCATTGATTTTTGTAATTGATTTTTTTTTTTTTGCACTACTTTATTTTATTTTGCAATTTATTATTTCGGTTTGCAAGACATTTTTTTCGCCAATACTTTATTTTTCATAATTCAAGTGCAATGGAGCAGTATCAGACTCACATTCTGCCTAGAATATGAGTATGACGAAGTCAGGCTAGTCAAAAACTTTATTTTTGTCAAAACTACAAATCAAACTGATGTCAATTTGATGTTTAAAAAAAAACATAAAATTGATGTCAAAAATATGCCAAAACTGCAAATCAAACTGACGTCAAAAACTTGACATCCATTTGACGTTCACACACTGACATCCAATTGATGTCTAAAAAAACCCCATCAAATTGACGTCAAAAACATGTCAAAACTGCAAATCAAACTGACGTCAAAAATGCAAATCAAACTGACGTCAAAAACTTGTCAAAACTGCAAATCAAACTGACGTCAAAAACTTGTCAAAACTGCAAATCAAACTGACGTCAAAAACTTGACATCCATTTGATGTTCACACACTGACGTCCAATTGATGTCTAAAAAAAAATCAAATTGACGTCAAAAACATGTCAAAACTGCAAATCAAACTGACGTCAAAAACTTGACATCCATTTGATGTTCACACACTGACGTCCAATTGATGTCTAAAAAAAAACATCAAATTGACGTCAAAAACATGTCAAAACTGCAAATCAAACTGACGTCAAAAACTTGACGTCTATTTGACGTTCACACACTGACGTCCAATTGATGTCTAAAAAAAAATCAAATTGACGTCAAAAACATATCAAAACTGCAAATCAAACTGATGTCAAAAACTTGACGTCCATTTGACGTTCACACACTGACGTCCAATTGATGTTTAAAAAAAACATCAAATTGACGTCAAAAACACATCAAAACTGCAAATCAAAGTGACGTCAAAAACTTGACGTCCATTTGACGTTCACACACTGACGTCCAATTGATGTCTAAAAAAAACATCAAATTGACGTCAAAAACATGTCAAATCTGCAAATCAAACTGACGTCAAAAACTTGACGTCCATTTGACGTTCACACACTGACGTCCAATTGATGTCTAAAAAAAACATCAAATTGACGTCAAAAACATGTCAAATCTGCAAATCAAACTGACGTCAAAAACTTGACGTCCATTTGACGTTCACACACTGACGTCCAATTGATGTCTAAAAAAAACATCAAACTGACGTCAAATCATATCAAAACTGCAAATCAAACTGACGTCAAAAACTGGCAATATTGCAATAATATTGGAGAAGCTGTTAAGTATCAAGTATCCTTCTACGCTTAATGCCGGCAGCATCTGAGGAGGCCTTTTACTCCTCAGACTTTTAGACTATTTTTTGGGGAATTCCAACTTCATATTACTCATCAATTGATCAATGCCTTGTATGATCCAATCTTCCTGTTGTAGGCATATCAGTCTCAGTAGCTTTTGCTTACTAAGCCGTATGTCCTTTGCTTACGTTGTTGTCTCTTCCTCTTCTTCACTGAAGTCTTCGTCTGGCTCACCTCCGCATGAGGTTGCAACATGCTCTCTTCATTCTTATTGTTAAACTTTGTGGTCAGTTACAAACATCAAACTCAAAAACCTAACTTTCACAACCGTTTCTTTGTCATCTTATCTTATAAGAAACAAAGGAAGTACTGCAGTTACTTAATTTCATAATCATTCAAGCATTCAAGCATATATGGCCTTAACTTAAAAGCAAACAAAAACAACATTGAAACAGGTAAATAGCAATATCAATATCACCTCACACACAAACAGTGACAAGCACACTTCACACAAACAAGTGGTTGTGTGTCAAGCACATGCCAAACTGTGTTGCATGCTACATGCACAGTCATATTTTACTGAAACACAAGTTGCCCAAGATAACTTGTTTTACATTTCATGAGATATCAACACTTTTGCCCACGTGAGAATAAGTGGTAGAATGTAAGCTGGTCACAGTTCATTTGGTTCACACTGGTTTGCAAACCAGCTTATGGTGCATTACTGCCACCTACTGAACTGGAGTGTGGTGCATCAATTATTATGAAAAAATAAACAGAAAAACTTTACATTCTTAGATAATTTCCTGTTTCTTTGAAACAGCGTATCATTGTAATGTTTATTCCTTTGCTGTTTACTTAATAAATACTTGATAAATACTTGTTGAAAGTTATATACTTGAAAGTCATACTACATTTTTATTTATTGGTTTAAAAAGTAGAAAAATAGGCATTATTCATTAAATTATTGATATCATTGTAGTATTGGAGTGACCACCAGACTCTCTCTCTCTCTCTCTCTCTCTCTCTCTCTCACACACACACACAAAATGTGGATACTTAAGTGTTTAATCATTATAAACACTTTTTTTTTTTTTAAATAAAAATTAACTCTATAAATGACTTCCAAATGACACTTATTTTTGAGCCCCACACTTTTCAGTGCTTTTTTTTTGACTGTGCTCAGCGCGTTACAATACTGAGTTCTGACTGGTCAATCGCTGTTATTTATAGTTTAATTATCATAGAATTTTAAAATTGCGTTTACATGATAAGTTTTACATAATACATAACACTGTTAATCTAAAGGGGATGGTGGCTTTCTGTCATTTTTTTTTCAACAAGGGGAGTGCCATCCCACCGCATCCCCCCTCAAATCGAGCCCTGGCAATAGGCTTGTTCGAGATGCATTGGAGCTGCGCAGACTGATCGGCGTATGAAATCAAAGTACCATGAGAGTACAAGGACAAGTACAAGGAGTCATATGCTCTCCAAAGCTCTTGCGGGACTTTGATGTCATACGTCGATCGGTCTGCGCAGCTCCGATGCATCTCGAACAAACCTTATAAATGATCCGCTACCTGCAGTATCCTCCACATGCATATAGCCTACTAGCTGGGACTCCTTCTTTATGTAAACAGACATGACATAATGATGCAAAGATGAATGGCGCCATGCTCAAATTTCCTGCAGAAACCCACCAGTACCACCTGAATTAGAAAACATTATTACAAGCTTACCGTTGTGAATTGGGCGAAGGTAAGGAGATAGTCTTGAACACTGACTGGTTATGTACTTGCTCAAAAATTGATTTTGGATCATTTTTAACCAAAAAAAGTTATGAAGTGCAGCTTTAAATATGTACCCTAGTGATCTTTAATCAAAATAATGTCCTTTTGCAGCAACACCTCTTCTCTTCTCTTCTCTTCTCTTCTCTTCTCTTCTCTTCTCTTCTCTTCTCTTCTCTTCTCTTCTCTTCTCTTCTCTTCTCTTCTCTTCTCTTCTCTTCTCTTCTCTTGCAAACCACAATGATCAAATCAGTTCCTGATGGATAAAATTCCTGCCCTATATTATTTTCTTGTTCGTGAACCTGTTTCATTCGAATACGTCACATTGCAAATTCTGTTACACTGCTGACTTTAACATTTAAACCACAAATTAGCTATTAAAATGTAAAAACAATACAAGCGTCTGCGTGAGGATAGGCTACTGCTGTCTGTTTTTTTTGTTTTTTTTACGTATATAAATGTATCGGCAAACAAATAAATATGTAACATATTGATTTGAGTTGACAATTTTATAATCTTACCTGTTTTTTAGATGCCTCAGATTTCCACTTAAATAACTTGATACATAGCAGGGCTTTTCACATGCTTAACCCTGGGGCTATGTTTAAGTCTACTTTTTTTATGCCCTTCCCTTGCTAACTTCACTCCATCTAATTCACTCATTGCTAAGCCTACTCTTTTATGAGTACTGTGAATTCAGACATACTGTTTTGTGCCTACTATATAGTAGCGATTTTGGATGCAACCCTTGATCACTTGTGGGTAAATTAAGTGCGAGCACTGCTAGTTGCATTTAGAGTGCAACGTCACAGTCATGTTGCATTGTGGTCTATGGATCAGTGTACATATAAGTAGATTCGCTCTTAAAGTGTTAATTCACCCAAAAATAATATAAAGCGGCGAGAATATTTTTGGTGCAGCAAAAAAACTAAATAAAGACTTATATAGTGATGGCCGATTTCAAAACACTGCTTCATGAAGCTTCAGAGCATTGTGAATCTTTGTGTCGAATCAGCGGTTTGGAGCACCAAAGTCACATGATTTCAGCAGTTTCATGCAATCTGAATCATGATTCGACACACTGATTCATTATGCTCCGAAGCTTCATGAAGCAGTGTTTTGAAATTGGCCATCACTATATAAGTCGTTATTTTGTTTTTTTGGTGCACCAAAAATATTCTCATCGCTTTATAATATTAATATTGCACCACTGTACATGAACTGATTTAAATATGTTTTTAGTACATTAATGGATCTTGAGAGAGGAAATGTCATTGCTCCCTACACTCTAAAAAATGCTGGGTTAAAAACAACCCAAGTTGGGTTGAAAATGGACAAACCCAGCCATTGGGTTGTTTTAACCCAGTGGTTGGGTTAAATATTTGCCCAACCTGCTGGGCAGTTTTATTTAACCCAACTATTGTTTAAAAATTACTGTATAGTTTAAAATGAACCCAAAATAGGTTGGAAATTAAAAATCAGACACATAATTACTAGATGCAACAATAATAATCAAAAGGTAAACATTTATTAATAGGCAATTTAATGTTTAAATGTTTGTTTTATTATTCATTAAACTTAATAAATGTTCATATATTAATAAATGTTAATTTACAACATACTTTGGGTTCATTTTAAGCAAACAATACAGTAATTTTTAAACAATAGTTGAGTTACATAAAACTACCCAGCAGGTTGGGTAAACATTTAACCCAACCGCTGGGTTAAAACAACCCAATTGCTGGGTTTGTCCATTTTCAACCCAACTTGGGTTGTTTTTAACCCAGCATTTTTTAGAGTGTATGCAGGCCTCACTGAGACATCGGATTTCAACAAAAATATCCTTATTTGTGTTCCGAAGATTAACGAAGGTCTTACGCGTGTGGGACGGCATAAGGGTGAGTAATAAATGACATTATTTTCATTTTTGGGTGAACTAACACTTTAACCCCGCGTGCAGGAAAGTTTTACACTTGTAATTTAGAAGCATGGTTAGCACAGCTTTTGCAGTGTTAACCACACATTGCAGTGCGAAATGATGTGGTGTTAGAATGTTACAACTATGCTTAGCTTTCTACAACCAATTGCGTGTTAGTTACGGAAACATCGCACCTTGTATAGCCTATATAACAGTCGTTTCAGCGTTTGATGGGGAAATTACATTTATAGTCCAAAAAGTCCATTCAGAAAAAAATCGATAGTACAGTCGACAGTGTGTAATGAGGACGCGGCTAAAGCAGGAGGCATGCTGCATTCGTCTCTAATGTCTAATGACACTCTAATGACACTGACACCGCAAATATGCAAATAAGAACATTAATCAAGGGTTTAGGAATGTACTGTGTGAAATGTCAGTTTATGAATACCCAAGATTAACTGTTAATCATGTGTAATGTATGAGCAGTTCGAAACATGAAGCAAGATATCTCAGAGTTGCGTGATTTTCCCCCTGAAACCAGTTAAGCGGAAGCTCCGCCCCGCAGCCGATTCTAAAGATTTTATTGGTCATGTCAATCAGAGTGCTGATTGCCTACCCCAGAGCCAGCCATAGATGGCTCTGCCCTACACCAAACACTAATCCTTAACCCTACCCATCACCCCAACCTTAGCCAATTAAATTAGCTGCAGAGCGGGATTTCCGCTGAACTGGTTTGGGTGGGAAAAAATCAGTGCCCAAGGAAGTCGACCGGAAGTTGAAGTCGGCCGCGTGCCGCCATCTTGTAACAGAACTTCACTTGCGTTAGCATCCCATTGACTCCCATTCATTTTGGCGTCACTTTGACAGCGAATAACTTTACATCTGAGGCATTTAAAGACTCCATTTGTCCATTATTTATTTCTAAAGATACACGACAATGTATAAAGGGCTCCATTACCTTCTATGTTACATTATGGCCCCGTAGAAACAGTTTTTGTAAAAATAGGCTAACGATTGCGTCATAACCACTCGACTCTCTGTCGCACAGTAGAGAAATTACCGTACAGACAGGAGGAGAAGCTCGCAGGCAATAGTATGCATTAACTTAATATGGCGTACTGGCGTTACATTTTAAAATACTATACAAAATAATTAATCAGAATACTTACTCCTGCTCACTCACGCCAAAGAACTCCCCGCTCAAGCTCGCCGTCTCTGCAAGATTAACGATGGCAGTTTGCACGCATAGCTACTAGAAGATTTACATCTGTCAGACAGGTTGCTGACGTCATCAAGCTTAGTTTGAGTCTGCGCGTCAGAAACGGAAGTGCTAAAAATCGCTAAAAATGGGCTTCACTTGTCTCAATTGAGTTCCAATGGGGTCGCTGTGTCCATTTCTTTTACTATGGAAAAAATCACTCCTCTGTGTCTGAAGTGCGTTCACGCGGCCTCGTAATTCCTGTAGTTACGAGATTCTAGCTTGTAAAAAGCATTCACGTCCTCGTAGAGCTCGTAATTACAGCTTGTAAGCTGGGAGTTTTCTGAAAGCTCCCTTTTAATTGAAAGTTGATAGTGGTGCCATGGGAACGCATAATACCCAGTCCAAGGACCAAAAGGACGTGAACAGCTCCAAATATAACGTCACGTGTTGTCATTTCAAGATCTGGTAAATATGAGGTGGTTAGTTAGCATTAGTATCACCCAGGGTTAACTATTTTAAGTGTGAATGTCGCCATTGGTGACGGGGTTATGAAATATCAGACCCCGGATGGCGTGACCAATCAGAATCGAGTATTCTAAAGCAGTGATTCCCAACTGGGGGTAGGCATACCCTAGAGGGGACGTGATCAGGGCTGTGTTCAGCCCCAACAAAATGTTGCAAAGCGTTTTTTAAATGGAAACGGTGGTGCGTTGAACCAGAGATTGTATTATTATAGGAAGATGAGAGGGTCTGTATCTCTAACCATTGGAGAAAGCGTAACGGCTAACTTAATCACGTGCGGCACCTCTCAGCCTATCGTGTCGCTGTTCAAAACTCCTCCCTGCGTACCGCGCGTACCACCAGTTAGTATTAGCCGTTACGCTCTTTTGGCCAAAGGTTGCAGGCTTACCTTCCAGTGGCTTTTGTTGAACACCGGTTCTGATGACGCAAGAGTTGCAACTATGGCAGCTGAGAAGGCCATTCTTTATGTTCTTTTTGAAGAATTTTCGAAGCCTGATGAAATTAGTATAAATACATGTTTAATACTGCAAGATACACTCAATGTTACAGTCACTTCCCTTG
This sequence comes from Megalobrama amblycephala, assembly GCF_018812025.1. NCBI lineage: Eukaryota > Metazoa > Chordata > Actinopteri > Cypriniformes > Xenocyprididae > Megalobrama > Megalobrama amblycephala. The sequence goes on from NC_063059.1 coordinate 27,129,105, forward strand.
CCGTCCAAAATAAAAGAGAACATCCCAATCGAGTGAAAATATAAACAAGTACATCATCATGTTGATATGCTATATTTTTACTATAAAGCTCTTACAACAATCATGTCTTCTAATATCTTCAATTGTTGCGTATACTGAGCTGCAGCGGACACATTTGTAAACGACTTTACTTGGACCTATTGTGCGAGCTGTATCTTTAATACCTCTTTTATAGGTTTATATACATGTTGCTGCTGATTAGGCTGACATTTTTGACACCCACCAAACAAGAGAAAATGTATCTCAAGATTTCTCAGTCAGCCGCCACAAATTTGTTAAAGCGGACATAAGGCCTAGAAACATGACGTGCTGCCCTGATGACAGACAAATTTTGAGCACTCTTTACTGTACCAATCTTTTTTATGGTCCCTCGAACTTAGCTAATAGAACAGTGCACACATCTGCCCATTTCGCGACATGGTTTCTCAACTGCAACAGAGGATGCGTTAAAGCAGACTTAAGGCCTTGATATTAGAGTGCCCAATGAAATCCAAATTTTGAGCAAATAGATCTCTATTAATTTATGCGCATCCATGCTCTCGTTTTCTTCATAGTAAGATTGTGACGCACAAAGGAAATAGGTTATAGTAAACATAAATAGGAAATTGTAAAAAAAAGCAAAGCAAAAAAATTCTTGTGCGCACTCGAAAGTCTGTATATTTTTTATTTTCGCAAAGGTCCCTATTGGGGCTCCATAATATTCAAAAGCAAAACATGTGAAAAAAAACTATAAGAGCTCCTCTGCCGCCATCTACTGGTTATCGTGGTAAATTCATGTTTACTTTTATATCAAATGTTGAATTTAAAATATTGAAATTTAGAATATGTGTTTTTTGTCCAGTGTTTTTTAGACACAACATTGATTCTTTGGTTTAGTGTCGATGAAGGAGTAGAGTAGACCGTGTACAGTTGGAACAGAGGTACAGTTGAAACACCTTAAATAACTTTTGCTGTGCATCACTCCTTACCCATGACTTTTTTGCTCCACACATGCATGGTAGCATCCTCTTTGATCATGGAATATAATTACGCATATGTGAAGCAAAAATGATGGGTAAGGATTGATGCGCACCAAGTTATTTAAGGTGTTTTAACGGTCCCTCTGTTCCAAGTGTACACGGTGTACTATA